>NC_081823.1:21155000-21320000 GCF_030704535.1 Vitis vinifera | reverse complement strand
TTGTCCCAAGAAGTTCTGTAACTACTGCAAGAAACAAGGTCATATCATCTCTACTTGTCCCATTCGGCCTGAAAGAAAGTAGGATACTGCTTATCATGCCTCCACTAGTGCCTCTAGTTCTACTGCATTGCCTGCTGCCTCTTCGGTTGTTCCTATTCCTGCTCCTACAGCCTTAGCAAACCCAAACACACTCGCTCCTGAAATGGTACAACAAATGATCATTTATGCTTTTTCTGCTTTTGGGCTCTTAGGTAATCATACGATTTCTTCTAAGCCATGGTATTTTGACTATGGAGCTTCTAACCATATGACGAATACTGTTCTTTCTTTTTCCAATGTCAGAAATTATGATGGAAATCTGAAAATTAACATTGTTGATGGTAGTTCTGTGCCTATCAGTGTTGTTGGTGATCTTTCCTCTTTTTTAACTAATGTTTTTGTGTCTCCTGACCTCTTCACAAATCTTCTTTCTGTTGGTCAATTGGTTGATAATAATTGTAATCTCAATTTCTTTATTTCTGGTTGTGTTGTGCAGGATCAAGTGTCCGGGAAGATGACCGCGAAGGGGCCTAAAGTGGGACGACTCTTTCCTCTTCATGTTTCTCCTTTCACTATTATTCCTAGTTTTCCTTTACTTTCCTTTGCATGTAATGTTGTTGGTTTTGGACATAAGATGTGGCATAGACGTCTTGGCCACCCAAACTCTGATGTACTTCGTACTTTGTTTAATTCTGGATTATTGGGAATTAAAGCATGTTCTTCTCTTGATCTTTCTTTCAATTTTACATCATGCAAACTTGGCAAAAGTAAAGTTCTACCTTTTCCTCACCCCGCATCTCGTGCCTCACAATGTTTTGATATTATACATAGTGATGTTTAGGGGATTGCACCTATTGTTTCTCATGCACATTACAAGTACTTTGTTACTTTCATTGATGACTTTAGTCGCTTTACTTGGGTTTACTTCCTCTGGGCTAAGGCTGAAGTTTTTTCAGTCTTTAAGCAATTTCTTGCACTTATTGAGACTCAATTCTCTGCCAACATCAAGGTCTTGTGCTCTGATTTTGGCAGAGAATACATGTCTAATGAGTTTCAAGACTTTCTTCAAAGCAAATGGATCATCTCTCAGAGTTCTTGTCCTTCGACACCACAACAAAACGGTGTTGCTGAGAGGAAAAATCGCCACCTTCTTGATGTGGTAAGAACTCTTTTACTTGACTCATCGGTTCTTCCTCGTTTTTAGTGTGAAACACTTTCTACTGCAGTTCATTTGATCAATCGCTTACTCTCTCCTATGTTAAATCATGTTTCTCCTTTCTCTAAGTTGTTTGGTCATTCTTCTTTATATTCTGATCTTCGTACATTTGGTTGTGTTTGTTTTGTGCATCTACCTACTCATGAACGACATAAACTTATTGCTCGGTCTGTTAAGTGTGTTTTTCTTGGTTATGCTATCCCTCACAAGGGTTATGTTTGTTATGATCCCCATGCTCGTCGTATACGAGTTTCCCTGAGTGTAATTTTCTTTGAAAATCAATATTTCTTTCCATCTCATGTTGAGCTGCCATCTGCATTTGTATATCTTCTGTCTAGTTTTTCTAGATCCCCAACAATTGTGGAAGGGTTCAAACTTGGTTTTGTGTATGAAAGACGTAGTCGACATGAGTCCAATTCCACTTTCTCTGTGCACTCTTCTAATCTTTACCCGACGCTTGATCCTGCTCCTGCTTCCACCACTCTTCGTCGGTCTACTCGTCTTTCTTGACCCCCTGATTGGTATGGATTCTTCTCTTTTGTCTCTCTTGTTGCTACTTTATCCACTATTTCTATTCACTCTTGCTACAAATAGGCCATGGAACATAAGTGTTGGAAAAACTCAATGCAAGCAGAACTTCAAGCCCTTGAGGAGAATCATACTTGGGATATTGTTACTTGTCCTCATACAGTCAAACCTATTGGGAGTAAATGGGTTTTCTCTGTAAAACTTCGTTCTGATGGCTCTTTGGACCGGTACAAAGCTCGCCTGGTAGCATTGGGTAACAAGCAGGAATATGGGGTTGATTATGAGGAGACATTTGCTCCTATTGCCAAAATGACCACGGTTTGAACCATCTTAGCTATTGCCGCTTCACAGTCATGGCAACTACATCAGATGGATGTGAATAATGCTTTTCTTCATGGTGATCTCCAGAAAGAGATTTACATGAAGCTTCCCTCTGGTATGACTAATTCTTCTCCTCATGATGTTTGTAAGCTAAAACGTTCTTTGTATGGGCTCAAGCAGGCGCCTCGAGCTTGGTTTGAGAAGTTTCGCAGTACAATTCTTTTCTTCAGCTTTACCCAAAGTCAATATGATTATTCTCTTTTCTTCCACACTTCTGCATCGGGTATTGTCATTCTCTTGGTTTATGTGGATAATATTATCATTACTGGCACTGACTGTAGTTTGATTACTAAGTTTCACCAGTTGTTACATACAGCTTTCCATATGAAAGATCTTGGACAACTCACATACTTCTTAGGATTGGAAGTTCATCATTGGGCTAGTGGTATTTTCGTGAACCAGCATAAGTATATTCAAGATCTTATCACTTTGGCTGGTTTGGAGGACACTTCTTATGTTGATACTCCTATGGAGGTAAATGTCAAATACAGGAAAGATGAAGGGGACCTTCTGGATGATCCTACTCTCTATCGGCGCCTGGTTGGGAGTCTTATCTACTTGACCACTACTCGACCTAATATCTCCTATATTGTTCATCAGGTCAGTCAGTTTATGACTTCTCCTTGACATCTCCATCTTGCTGTAGTTCGATGCATCATTCGCTATCTTCGAGGTTCACCTACTCGTGGGTTGTTCTTTCTTACTGGCTTCTCTCTTCAACTTGTTGCCTATAATGATGCTGATTGGGGTGGGTGTCCAGATACACGTCGATCTACTACGGGTTGGTGTATGTTTTTAGGTGATGCCTTAATATCTTGGAGATGTAAGAAACAAGATCGTGTTTCTAAATCCTCTACTGAGGTTGAGTATCGTGCCATGTCTACGGCTTGTTCTGAAATTGTATGGCTACGTGATCTTCTTAAGGAGCTTGGGTTTCTTCATACTACTTTTACACCTCTTCATGCTAATAACACTAGTGCTATTCAGATTGCCACCAATCCCGTTTTTCATGAACGTACCAAGCATATTGAGGTTGATTGTCATTCTATTCGAGACACCTTGGAAAGTCTGGTGATATATCTTCCTCACATCTCTTCTGATCTCCAAGTGGCTGATATCTTCACCAAAGCTTTGACTCGACAACGACATCAATTTCTTGTTGGCAAATTGTTGCTGGTTGACTTACCATCATCAATTTGAGGGGGGATGTTAATGTTACCATATACAAATTAGGAATGAAATTGGTTGTACATATAGGAAATGTTAATGTTACCATATATAAATTAGGAATCAAATTAGCTGTACATATAGGCAAATATTGACAGATTGGCTTACCATGTATTTGTTAATGTTACCATATACAATTTAGGAATTTAGACTCCGTGTATAGGATATATATATATGGATACAGATGGATGTAGAAGACAATAAATTGATCAGAGTTCTCGGTTTCTGTGGAGTTTTTTTTGAGTATTTTGACAATAAATATGTATATATAGTTAAATTTGAATAAACTTATATTATAGTTCTTAAACTTATGGAATTCAAATTAATTTTTCATTATTATATATAAAGTAATACATTATGTCATAGTAATTTTACTATTATATAAATATTAATAACACACTAATTAATAATTAAATAAATCATGTAGCTATTTATCAATGTTACTAATATTACATCTAACAATACTTTCAACAATAAAATCACTCAATTCATAAGGAAATGATACAATTACTGATGAAAAGAATATTGTCAAAAAACATAGATAAAAAGTTCTAACTTTTAGTAAGGAAGTTAATTTTGTTGGAAAAAAAAAAAAATTTACTAATGCATATTTTCATGGACAAATGGTCTATTTTTGTCACAAAAGTTTTGGAGCCAAACAAAGACTCTAAATTTTCCTACCACAAATTTAGGTGACGAAAATTTCAATTTAATCATGAAAAGTTGTCAATAAACCGGTGTTAGCGACAATATTTAGAATTTCGTTAGGAAATATTATTTTTAGTAATGATTTTTTAATTTGTCCCTAAATTTTCGTTGGGAAAAACATGTTTTCTTGTGGTGCATACGCTTGAATTAGGAGAATGATTTGACAAATAAAGTGCACAATAAACCGTTTTGGCCTAAAATTCGTTAGGTATCTTTTTACTTTTCAATATACTTCGAGTCATGTCAAGAATAGTTCTATTTTTTCTTTTAACTATACGATTTTTTTTGTGGAGAATAGAGATGAATCCCATGATTTTCACAATATTTTTCAAATTCTTTTGATGTGAATTCACTTCTTTTATTGGATCTTAATGCCTTTATATTGTGGTTACTTTCCTTTTCAACAAGTGCTTTAAATTTCTTAAAAGCACTAAATACTTCCGATTTCTTTTTCAAAAAATATACCCAAGTTTTTCTAATAAAATCATCAATGAAAAGCAAAATAAATTTATTCCTACCAAAAGAGTTCAGATGAATTGGGCTGCATACATTTGCATAAGTAAAGTGTAGACCCTCAATTTTGTCATTCGACACTTGCGTTTATCTTAGGGGTGTCACATGCACCCAATTTTTTTCGTATGGCACCACCATCATTTTGAGTAGCCATATTCCCTGTTGCACACCCACACATTGATATATCCCATTGCTAGCCCGTTGAGCCTCGCACGATTCATTATGACCTATTCGTTTACTTAGCCTTGCATACCTTTTCTCACTTGGGTTGGGGGCCTCCTCTTGTGCGCTTTGCATTTATTGTCTGGATCGGTGAGTATTGTGAGTCCATTGTGTCATTGTTCATTTGTTTCATTTTTGGGTCATTCATGATTTCTTCTTTCCTATATTGTGCATCTTCACTTTGTCTGTCTTTGAGTTTTGTTTCTATCCTTTTGATTCTTTTCGCTTCTATCTTCCCTTGTGTGATGATGACGCACTCTTGTTTCGAAGCTGTAGGTTAGGTTTGTCACACCCTTCGTTCCACCCTTAGGTTTTGATCCAGGAGTTTTAGTTTGAGGGGACCATTTGGGTTTGGGATTTTAGGTACATTTGTTAGATCATGCTGGTATGGCCGTTGGCTTACTTTGTCGATTGTTCTGCAAAAAAAAAAACAACTTGTGCTCATTTGAAGTTCATGTCATTAATATTTGGGTTTTGCATGGTTTGTCGGCAGTATCACAACTTGATCATCAGAGGTCATTTTGGGTTTGAGAGACTTATTCTTCTTCTGAGAGTCGGTGAGAGCATTGTACGATCCTTTTCTCCATGGATCTAGGAAACATATTGGGAGTGAGGTTTGGGTTTCCTTTGCACTAGGTTCCTTGAATCATTATCTATATAACCACTCCCATCATACAGTGACTTGCTTCGATTTGGCGTTCATGGGATGAGTTGTTCGTCATTATCACACATTGCTACACTTTTATCCTAGTTTGTTTCTTCATTTTCTTTTACACCCATTCATCATTCGTCTTATCCTTTTTCGTCTTCTTTTACCCTTGTCGATCGTCGTCTCGCTTCATGAACGACGTGTTCTTTGGTGCACATCACCTGTCATTGGACATTGTTCATTTGGATGTAGGGTTGAGTCACCTTACTCACATGGTCCTCCAATATTTGACATTGCGCACACAGAGGCTTGGCATTATCTATTGGGTATTTGGGCCTTTGTTTCCCGTCGTTTCATTCACCTTTACCCCTAGCCTTCATTACAGTCCGAGTCATAAGACCACCCTGAGGCTATGAGATCTCGCGTTTGCTTTGATACATTTCATTCGGACAGGCTCCATATACTGATTGAAGTACGGGATGCCGACAGGGCTCCATTTCTTGAGGGATATCAAGGATCGCATACTGCTTTTCCGTTTCTTCTCTTCACTTTTGGTCCACGATCAGAGACAGATGATGCAGAGAGTCAAGACTGTCTAGGACCCTCTTCACTTGCTGGTTTGTTATATTCATACTAGGACATACCCTTATCCTTGCATGATGGCATCAGTTCTTACACTAGGACACAAGCAACCCATTTCACCAAGTGACGCTTGGCATCAGTGTTTGAGTAGGCCCCCAGATTCAGTTTGGTTTCTTCATAAAACAGCTTTCTTCTGAGAGATGGCCCGGGATCAAATTCATGCGTATTCGTCGACCCAATGGGTGTGCACACTGGGGCATACCCCATACTTTGTCATGTTCGCTTATCTAGACGATTGGGTCTTCAGTGATATATTTCAGAGTTGTTTTTTTACTGAGGCACTTGCATATCAGATGTCCACATTGGGGCATACCCCCTATCGGTTTTTTTTGTTGATATTTGATGTTGCAGAATAAAGTCGATGTTGTTCTAGGAATGAATGTTTGTGATGTTTTCAGCTCTCTGACTTTGATCATATGTATGGTTATGAGATTCTGACATGGTATGGATATCTTAGACTGGGGAATAACCCTTTCTTTTCACTTCTAGTCACATTTCTGAGTTGTCTTATAGGGGCATACCCCCTTTGTTTCCATCTTGTTAGTGTTGTTCTTGTTTTCTCGCTTGTCATTTATTGGCATTTTCTAGACATCACATTGAGGTATACTCCTTCGTCTTTCGTGATTGAGATGTTTGATTTCTTGCTTATTCGAATCATTTAGTGGCGTTCTCATGTTCATACTGGGGCATACACCCTATTTCTTTGTGTTATTGTGCTTGGCTAGTTTTTTTTTGGGTTTTTCGGTATTGGCCCAGATTCTACCTTTTCCGGTACTCACCCAACCCCTTCTTTGGTACTCGCCCGAACCCTTCTCCGGTACTTGCCCGGATTCGACCCTTTTCCGATACTCGCCCAGACCCTTCTCCGGTACTCGCCCAAACCTTTTTCAGGTACTTACCCGGATTCTACCCATTTCCAGGTACTCGCCCGGACCTTTCTTTCATACTTGCCCGGACCTTTCTCCGGTACTCGCCCAGATTCTACCCTTCTCCAGTACTCGTCTGGACCCTTTTTCGGTACTCGCTTAGACCCTTCTCTGGTACTCGCCCGGATTGTACCCCTTTCTCGGTACTAGCCCGGACCCTTTTCTGATACTCGTCTGGACCTTTCTTCTGTACTTGCCCGAATTTGATCCCCCGCCTATCTCGTATTCTCCAGTACTTGCTCGGATAATATTTCTTCTCCAGTACTTGCTCGAACCCTTCTCTGGCACTCGCTCAGACCTTTCTCCTGTACTCGCCCAAACCTTTCTTTGGTACTCGCCCGAAATCTACCATTCTCCGGTACTCACCTGGATTCTACCATTTTTCGGTACTCGCCTGTATACGATCTCTTCTCGGTACTCGCTTGGATACTATCCTTTCTGTCTTGGATTATCCAATACTCGCCCGAATTCGATCCCCTGTCTGTCTCGTATTCTCCGGTACTCGCCCGGATACGATCTCTTCTCCGGCATGGTGCCCGAATTTCCTGATATTTTCCAGCATTGCATTTGGTTTCCTTTAGTTTTCCATGGCATCGTGTCCAGATTCCTTTAGCTTTCTCTGGCATTGTGTTTGGATCCCCTAGTCCATTCGGTCATCATGACTCATTTCCCTTAGCCTTCTTTATTGTTGTGTGGGGACAAAATTGTTGGTCATTTGAATTCTTCACTAGAGTTCATTTCACTCAATTCATTGCTTGCACTTCGCACTCGCATTTCACTCGTTCATTCACTCTACTGAAGATTGACATATTTGTAGACCCTCAATTTTCTCATTCGACACTTGCATTTATCTTAGGGGTGTCACATGCACACAATTTTTTCCATATGGCACTGCCATGGCCCCCTTTTGGGCTTGATCGATTTTTGAGCCTTGTGTAGGTTAATCCGCGGTCCAATGTAATGCGAGTGTGTAGTTCATTTTGGAGTGTCGTCATTGTCAATTCCCTAGTTGTTCACATCATGCTAAAGAATGGAAGTGAGGTTTCCCCAAAACTTCAGTTCAGTTGGAGTTCATAAGAGCAAGTTCGAATACGGAGCACTTGGCTTGTTTCGATCATATCTCCCTCATCCGAACTCGAAATCGCGTATCGTTTTTTTGATGGACTCCTTGTTCTTTAAGGAATATTCTGTCAAAATTTCAATTTTTTTTTCTCAACCGACTCGACCGGTCCCCAAAGCTTTAGTTCAGTTGGAGTTCATAGGAGCAGGTTCGAATATGGGGCACTTGGGCTTGTTTTGATCATATCTTCCTCATCCAAATTCGGAATCATGCACCGTTTTTTTTATGGACTTCTTGTTCTTTAAGGAATATTCTATCAAAATTTCAAAATTTTTCTCAACCGGCTCAATCAGTTGGAAATCAATTCAATAAGTTCGTTGGGCCAGCTTGTATAGGGCATTGATTTTGGTGATTTTGGAGCCCAAATCCTATATGGCTTGGGCCTCTAAGCTTTAGATCGGTCTTGGGCAATATTTTGGGCCTTGGTTCGGGTTCCTTACAGCCCACCATGAATCCATATGGATTCTTGGTGGTGAAGCAAGAGAGTAAATATGGAGAGAGCAACTCACCTCGTGGACTGTGAGGAGTGTTTATGGAGTTGGTTTTCGAGGTTGATGGGGGCACTTTCCAGAGCTGTAGGAGGGAAAAACAAAGGTGGAAGTGGGAAGAGCAGGGGTTCTGGTATAAAAAGCCATAATAGAAAGAGAGAAGGATTTTTTCTTTGCATTTTTTTTTTCTAGGGGGAAAAACTTTGTCCAAGTTTGGTGAGGGAAAAGAACAGAGTGTGGAGAAGGTTTTGAGCATCTGAGAAATTTTTGGGTGCACGTGAAGTGAGCAAAGAGAAAAGGGAGTAAGGACCTCTTGATTGGTGAGGACTTGAAGGAAAGACAACCTTGAAACCTGGAGGATTTTTGCTTGAGGAGAGAACAATCTGGTAAGCTTTATGGATGTTCTTGATATGTAACTATTTCATGGTTTCATTTTTTATGTTTGCTATGGATGTCTCATTTTGGGTTGGTTCTGATCAGGAATGGGGGGAAATGACCTGCTTTAGATGTGTGAGTAATAGGGTCACTGCCTTCATTAATTTTGGTTTTGGTTGAAGGTCATTGTGACCTCTTGATTGTTAAGGATAGGATTCTTATGGCCTTGTAGCTTTAGATTGAGGAACTTCTTAGATGCTAGATTCAGGTGGCTATGTTGGTATGGACCTTTCTGCCACTTGGTTTTTCTTGAAACCTCTCTTGCTTGGTATTAAGAGAGGGTCTCCATGACATTCTCTGTTTTTTTTATTTTATTTTTAAGTTGGGCCTACCCATCAATAATCTGGACTTAAACCCCAGGTCTTGTGGCTACATGTAGAGATTCCATGTGGCTGAAATTTCAGTTTGCTTCTTATTGATTCCAGTAGCTGCATTGGGGTGTGGGGAGGGGGCTTTAGGTAGCTGAATTTCAATTAAATTCATATGCTATAGGAGGTTTAAATTTCAGTTTTTTCCATGGGATTTGAGTAGCTATAGGTGGGAGGCTTCAGGTGAATGAAATTTCAGTTTGGTTTCAGGGGATTTTTGTGGTCGCATGTAGATGTCCGTGTGGTCGAATTTCCAGCTGGGTTTCTTGAGTTCAGGGGGGTTGTATTGTTTGTTGATTAATGAGTTTTGTGGCCTTAGTTTTAATAAGGTTGGGTGGTTCGGGTTTGGCCTTCTACAAGGAACACGTTGCATTGTTTCGGCTGGTACTCCCTCATCCGGGCTCAAAATTGAGTGTCGTTTTTTTTGCTGGTAAAGCTTCATAATTTTTCTCAATCAGTTGAATCATTTGGGAACCGATTCAATAGGTTCTACTAGGCAATCCCATTTTATAAACACATTGCATTGTTTCGCTCGATTCTCCCTCATCCGGGCTCGGAATTGAGTGCCATTTTTTTTTTTTTGGATTCCTTATTCTTCGAGGAATTTTATGGTAAAGTTTCAGAATTTTTCTCAATTAGTTGGACTAGTTTGGAACCAGTTCAACAAGTTCTGTTAGGTAGCCCCAGTTTTAGCATGTTTTGACCCTATTTTTGTTGTGGCTTGAGCCCTTAGGCTCCAAGGCACTTGTGGGCCACCTTTAAGGTCAGAGTTTGGTTTGGTTAGATTTCATGTGAGCCCACTTCATGGATAGGAAGAATGTGGATTAAGCGAGCATGGTTTGGTTTGATGGAATTTAAAAGAATGTGTGCAAAAGAAAGCAAACCATTTATTTCATTTCGACCTGCTTTCCTTCCTTTTGGGTATGAGATTTGATGCTTGATTGAGAGTGCATGTAGTATGCTTGTATTACTTGCCTCACATTTTCCTTGCAGCACATGGCTGGGGACCACAAGTATGCACTTCGGCTTTGGATAATGAAATTTACATGAATGCTTGGTGCATGATTGCTATGTATATTTGTTGTGTATTTGAGCTTATTGACTGACCTCTTATGCAGCGCTTGGTTGGGGACATCAGGTATGCACTCTGATTTTGACTTGTTGAGTGTATGTGCATGCTAAATACTAGGTGGGTCTATGTGATTCATGTCATTTGTTTAGCCCAAGGTTTGTTTGATCTTTGACCCATATGCTCCCATATACCTAGCTCATTAGTAGAGACCGAGTTCCGGGCTTAGAGGGGTGGTACCTTGCATGATGTACCTTCTCGATAGGTAACCTGATCCCTGAACCCAGAATCTAGTTTTCACAGACCGTTTTTTCCTAACTGGAGTCATGCTAGGGTTTTTGTTCTTACTTAAATTTTTCCCATTTAAAAATAAAAATAAAAATTAAGTGGCGACTCCAAACAAAACCATTCTTCACTAGGACGAATTTTTCAAAACTCGAAAACTAGTTTTCTCTTTCACCTATTGCGCCGATTGGTGGATCGAGTGAGGGTCCAGAAATTGGTGACTCTGCTAGAGAACGAACCCAGAATCTCTGGTTTCATAAGAGGATCAAACTTGAACTTGAGTTGGGTATATTGGAGCACATGGTTCATTTTCCAATTTACTCTTGGGCTTTATAGGTGATTGTTGATCACTTACTTGGTTGGTATTTTACTTGCACTTGTGATGAGTTGTTGCCTGTGTGTTCACCTGATTGGTTGTGGCATGCTTATTCGTTGTTGTTGGTTCTTGGTTTTGCGGTTCATGATAGGCTTAGATAATTTGTGTAGATTGTATGGTAGGGTATCTCTTTGCGCATGACTGCTTATTGCATGATTGCCCTTTCTTTTGCATGACTGCTTGTCGTTTATGTTTGTGGGGCGCACTTGTATCCCCTTATTTCCTAATCACTAGTCTTGGTCGACTATTCATTATTGGTTTCTTGAATTGTTTGGGAGTCATTCCCAACTGTTTGCCCTAGGGTTTAGCATAAGGGTTATATCGATGTTTGGGAGCACTATGGAGATGACAGATATCCGAGCAATGAAGACCTGTATAGCCCTAAGCTGGATTTCGTGGATACCTGCATGGCCAGAGTGTCACTTTGATTTTTGGTTAGAATCATAGGTTGCGTATCCCCATTGTGGGTACTATCATCTAGCTTTTAGGACTTGCCTTTTCCCGTTGTTGGCTTTTGAGCCACCTTACTCCTAACATAATATCACCATGTCAGAATCCCGCTCCTGCCTGTGGAGCCATGTATTAGATTAGTTGTTAACATCACATGACAGTTCATTCCCTCGGAGGATTTAGTCGTGGGATTACATTACAGAGTTGATTTTAGGATTGGTAGTCACGGGGATTGACATACCCCTTTTCTTTTGTAGGATTGTTGATTGAGACCGACTTAGGTTCTCAAGCTTGGATCAGGGTCGGAGGCAGACTTGTTAGAGGATCAAACCAGTATACCCAGTCAGGACAGACATCAGTTCAGAGAGACATGGACCCACAGTATGCTACTGTTGACCAGTTGGCAGAGATTACAGATACCATGGTGTCACTCAGAGATGTTATTTTAAGACTGGGTCAGAGGATTGATGAGCACCAAGCCCCACTAGTACCGATTCATGGGACCACCCCACATGATTCTTCCACACCCCCACCACCACCACCATCTGGACCTACCATACAGTTGGACTACACAGTCCCACCTCCACCACCACCCCTAGTTCAGTCAGCCCCACAGATAGGGGCCTTTGTCTTACATGGTCAGACTAAGACTACGCCACATTCTATTGTGGCCCCTGCACAGGTTGCAGATGATACTTAGGCCTGCATTGAGAGGATTGAGCAGAGGATGAGGTCACTGCATGTCACTGATGGAGTCATGAGTTGGGATGGGTATGATGACCTGCCTATTGCAGCTTTGCCGATTGAGTTTCTTATGCTGGATATTGAGAGATGCACGGGGATCGGGTGCCCCTGTATTCACTTGCAGTTGTACAGTGTTGTTATGCGCAGGCATAGGTTAGACGAGACACAAATGATCATGTTGTTCCCTCTGTCCTTGAGTGGTGCCGCCCAGTGGTGGTTTGCTTCATTGGACCCCCCACGACGCTGGACATGGACTGATCTGGCACAGGAGTTTCTTAAACAGTATTCCTTTAATACTGTAGTTGATGTATCTCGAAGAGAGTTAGAGGCCCTCAGACAGAGGCCGGATGAGATAGTTACCTTTTTCATCTCCCGCTGGAGGGAGAAGATAGCACAGATTATTGACAGACCCTCAGAGCGTGATCAGATCAGTATGATTATGCACAGTCTTTAGCCCCGCTACATTAGACATCTCATGGGCTTTCCGTAGACAAACTTTGGCTCCTTAGTGCAGGCCCTCTATGGCATCGAGGAGGGTATATCTAGAGGATTATGGGTAGATTCTTCCCCCTCAAACTCAAAGGGGAAAAAGCCAGGGTCAGGACCCAGGCTATCAGATGTTGGCACCATTAGTATGATGGGGCATAGGTCCCCGCATTGGCCTCAGACTCAGAGGCAATTTTCAGATACCTCTTATCAAATGATACAACATGATCAGTACTGACCAGCTATTCCCATTAAGCCAGCAGGGCCTGCTTATCAACATCAGTCGCCATAATTAGTATATGCTACACAGGCATCCCAGAGGTCACCCATGTAGTTCCATCAGTATAGAGCACTGCTTCCGCTGAGGCCAACTAGACAGTTCACACAACTTGGGATGCCATTGAGTAGAGCATTTCAGAGATTGGTTGAGGGGAGATTGAATGCCCCGTTACCGCCCAAACCACCACTACAGCCTACCTTACTAGGATTCAAGACAAACCTTCACTGTGCTTACCACCAGAGAGCGGGCCATGATACGGACAGTTGCTCAGCACTGAGACATGATATATAGGACTTGATTGATTAGAGTTTGGTTGATCTGGGATGACCCACAATGACCACAGACCCGTTACCTACTCATGACACTAGAGCTGTACCTCCACCCTCAAGGAGAATCCATTTGATTAAGCACATAGAGGGTGATGTATTTATGATGGGATAGGATGGAGAGGCTCCTCAGTTGATCAGTTTGTACGAGGACTCAGATTTTAGTGGATATACCCATGGACAGCAGGTCCCCAGGCCATTCAGGTTGGCCCCAAATGAGATTCCACTACAGCCCGCAGTCTCACTAGTGTATTTACAACATGTGCCGCCTTTGACACCCTTCATTATGTTCCCAGAGGGGTATGGGCCCGCTCACAGAGATGTTCAGATAGTCACACGGAGTGGGAGAGTAGCACATCCTCCACTTGTCGATAGGCCATTTGTTGGTACAGTTGCTAGGGAGGAGATTCGGAGAGAGGATGATGAGATTTTGCGCCAACTGCGCACTACGCAAGCTCACATATCCATTTGGAGCCTATTGGCCTCATCTAGTACACATAGAGATGCATTGATCAGAGCTCTAAGTCATATTAGAGTTGATACTGCTACCATCCCAGAGGGGCTGATTCACTTTTTGACAGCTGATAGGGCTACGTGCATTGTGTTTTCCAACGATGATTTGCCACTAGAGAGATCAGATCATGTTCAACCTTTGTTCATTGATGTTGCTTGTTCAGGCCGTAGAGTGTCATCGGTCTTGCTGGACAACGGCTCCGCCGTGAATGTTTGTCCTTTAGTTACAGCCATTGCCCTTGGTTTTTCTCCATATGATTTTGGGCCATTTACATAGACCGTTAGAGCTTATGATGGAACTCAGAGGACAGTTATGTGTACTCTCACTGCACACGTTATGATTGGACTAGTAAAATATTCTGTGCTTTTCCAGGTTCTGAGGATTCAGTCATCCTTTAACCCGCTTCTTCGTCGTCCTTGGATTCATGAGGCTGGTGCCATACCAGCTTTCCTTCATTAGAAGGTAAAGTTCATACACGAGGATCGCATTATCACGATATAGTCTAACTGGGATCTTGTCGCTTATTTCGAGCCAATATTACAGATTAGTCACTGTGAGGATGACTTGCATTTGATCGGGTTTACTTTCAATGAGGTTTAGGTTGTCAGTTTAGAGGATGACAACAGAGATATGGTGTCTATGTCATTCGACTAGTACAATAGCACCTTGGTGCTTAACATTATGAGGAGCATGTCTTATCTGCCCGACTTGGGATTGGGTCGCCGCCAGCATAGACCATGCGAGTTTACTTTCACAGTTGATCATGACATATCTTATGGGTTAGGTTACACTCCTATGGAGGAGGATGCACTTTACATGGCGTGACTACGCAAGGACAAAGTAAGGGCTCACTTGTATGGGGTTCCATTTGACTACCCTCTTCGCTCGTACACCTTTCAGTTGACTGATTACTTTGTGAGAGGTTCAAATCATGCACCCCACATGGAGGGAATCGTTTGTATTTCAGAGGCTGTTGAGGTTCAGGACCTCCAGCGGACCTTGGGGCATATGCATTTGGGTATCGGGATCCCTGAGACACCTGATGTTATGATAGTTGCACCCTCATCACCCGACCGAGCCAGCATGTTCTCCGTATGCTTCCTGGAGGCAGTTTCTGATTATGATATACTTATGGATATTGTGATTGATACTGATGGAGTGACTCTGCCTAATGCTTGTACGGACGAGATGGACATGATAGGGGTAAGCCATATTCTCGATGCAGTCCCACACGGTCCCCACTCTGATTTTGATTTGTTCGGAGTTTCTGTGATTGACACTAATGATGTGACTCTTTATGATGCTTCCACAAACGAGATGGATATTATTAACACTAGTTGTATTTTGGATGCAGCCCCGCACGGGCCTCGTTCTGCTTTGGATATGTTTGGGGCTTTTATGCTTGAGATAAATAATGATGACTCTATTACTGTTGTTACTCTTGATGTTATTATTATTGAGGGAGCGTCTGATTCTATGGACCCACCTCTTTCTTTTGACATTATGTCCGGGTTTGTCACCCGCTTTGATGATGTGGCTAGTGGAAATAATAATAATATGAGTGTTTTCGAGTATTCACCTGTGTCACTGCATTTTCCTTTGATTGTACCATCGACACCCATGACATATATACATGATGTTGATGATGTGAGAGACCCAAATGGCCCATTGAGTGATTAGTCGGAGTTTGATTCAGATTCGGAGGAAAGGAAAGTAACACCCGTTTTTTGTAGCACCAAGTTGGTAGATTTTGGGACCCCTGATCAGCCTAGGGAGTTGAAGATTGGCACCTCCTTATCTCCTGACGAGAGGAACAGAGTGATTGATCTGCTTAGGTCATACTTGGATGTATTTGCATGGTCATATAAGGACATGCCAGGCCTTGATCCCTCTATAGCCCAGCATCGCTTGCCCATCTTGCCACATGCTAGACCAGTTAAGCAGAAATTGAGGAGATTACACCCTCGATGGAGTTTGCAGGTTAAGAAAGAGATTCAAAAACAACTTAGTGTTGGTTTCCTATTAGTGGTCAAATATCCTGAGTGGCTGGCTAATGTCGTCCATGTTCCTAAAAAGGATGGCAAAGTTAGAGTCTGTGTTGACTTTCAAGATTTGAACAAGGTTAGTCCTAAGGATGATTTCCCCCTCCCACACATTGATATATTGGTTGATAGTACTGTAAGGCATTTGATGTTATCATTTATGGATGGGTTTTTTTTTTGGTATAATTAGATTTTAATGGCTCCAGAGGATATGAAGAAGACTTCTTTCATCACTGAGTAGGGTACTTACTACTACCTGGTTATGCCATTTGGGTTGAAGAATGTAGGGGCCGCCTATCAGAGAGCTGCTACTACTCTATTCCATGACATGATGCATAGAGATGTTGATGTATATGTAGATGACATGATAGTGAAGTCTCAAGACAGGGCAGATCACTTAGCAACCTTACAGAGATTCTTTGAGAGGATCAAACAGTTCAGGTTAAGGTTGAATCCCAAGAAATGCACCTTTGGGGTAACTTATGGGAAATTGCTGGGGCATATCGTTATTGAGCGTGGTATAGAGGTTGATCCAGAAAATATCAGAGCCATACTTGACATGCCTGCTCTAAGGACTAAGAGAGATCAGAGGCTTTCTTGGCAGATTACAGTATATCAGTCGTTTCATTGCCAGATTGACAGACATATGCGAGCCTATATGCCGTCTTCTAAGGAAGAGCGAGCCTAGAGTTTGGGATGATGATTGCCAGTGCACTTTCAAGAAGATTAAGGAGTGTCTCGTTTCTTCTCCAGTTTTAGTACCGCCTACGCCAGGGCGGCATTTGCTTATGTACTTGTCAATATCGGACATTGCCATGGGATGCATGTTAGCTCAGCTCGATGATTCAGGAAAAGATCGAACCATTTATTATTTGAGTAAGAGGACGCTCAAGTATGAGTGCAGATACATTATGATTGAGTGCCTTTGTTTGGCACTAGTTTGGGTCACCAGAAAGCTGAGACACTATGTGACCGAGTATTCCATATTATTGGTCTCACGATTAGATCCATTGAGATATCTGTTCGGCATGCTTGTTTTGACTGGTAGGCTCATGAGATGGTTAGTGCTACTGATAGGTTTGATATTTAGTGTGTCACACAAAAATCAGTAAAATGGAGCATTGTTGTAGATCATTTGGCTTATTTGCTAGTATCTGATGACAGATCGGTTGATGATGATTTCCCTGATGAGCAGTTTGTCTTAATGACTAGTATTGCAGGATGGCGATTGTACTTTGATGGTGCCACCAATCAGTCAGGGTTTGGTATTGGCATCCTATTGATATCACCTTAGGGTGATTATATTCCCAAATCAGTCTGATTGGCATTCTCTGATCATCATCGATTGACGAATAATGTCGTTGAGTACAAGACATACATTACAGGTCTAGAGACTACGCTCGATCTTGGAGTTAGACAGTTGGAAATCCACGGGGATTCCAACTTGGTTATTCAGCAGACTCAAAGTATCTGGAGGACTCGGGATGAGAAGTTGAAACCCTATCATGCTTATTTGGATTTGTTGGGCAATAGGTTTGAGGAGTTGAGATATATACATTTGCCTATGGCAGAAAATCAGTCTGCTGATGCGCTAGCCACCTTGGCTTTTGTGATTGAGATCCATGCAGGAGTGACTATGCGACCATTGCTAATTGAGACCGGGTCCGTACCAGCTTATTGTTGTCTGATTGGAGATATCGAGGATCAGGATGGACTACCATGGTACCATGATATTTATCAGTTTCTGTCATGTGGCGCTTACCCTGAGTCAGCCATTGTTAAGGATAAGAGAGCTTTGAGACAGTTAGCCACTAGATTTGTGATTTGTGGAGAGTCATTGTATAGACGATCGCCCGATGGCCTATTGTTGTTATATCTAGACCGTGCCTCTGTAGATAGAGTGATGAGAGAGGTTCATGCAGGAGTTTGTGGCCCACACATGGAAGGACACATGTTGGCCCGAAAGATTATGAGGACAGGTTATTTTTAGTTAACCATGGAAGCAGATTGTTGTTAGTTAGTTCAGAGGTGCCCAGAGTGCCAGATGCACGGTGATCTCATTCACATGCCACCTTCGGAGTTGCATGCACTCACATCCCCATGGTCATTTTCAGTGTGGGGCATTGATATTATTGGAAATATCTCACCCAAGTCTTTCAGTGGGCACGAGTACATCTTAGTAGCTATTGATTACTTCACCAAGTGGGTGGAAACTGCTTCTTATGCCAGATTGATGGCAGCCAAGGTGACTAAGTTCATCAGATCACATATCATATGCCGATATGGAGTCCCTCATGAGTTGATCTCAGATAGAGGGGTGCATTTCAGAGGCGAGGTGGATACATTGGTTCAGGAGTATGGCATTCAGCATCATAGATCATCTGCGTAAAGGTCACAGACTAATGGGGTAGTTGAGGCCGCCAATAAGAATATTAAGCGGATTTTGAGGAAGATGGTTGAGACTTCTCAGGATTGGTCAGAGAAGCTCCCTTTCGGTCTATGGGCTTATCGCACTTCTTTTCGTACCTCTACCGGAGCTACGCCTTACTCCTTGGTGTATGGTATGTAAGTAGTGCTACCTGTTGAGATTGAGATAGGATCTTTGAGAGTAGCATTAGAGCAGCAGATATCCGAGACCGAGTGGGCTCAGTCTCGTTATGATCAGCTTAGCCTTCTAGATGAGAGAAGATTAAAGGCAGCAGATCATGTTTAGGCTTATCAGAGGAAAATGACCCATGCATTCAGGAAGAGGGTTAAGCTTAGGAAATTCCAGGAAGGTGACTTAGTTTTGAAGGTCCTCAGGGGATTGATCAGCGACCTTAGAGGCAAGTTTAGACCGAGCTGGAGCTGGTCGTATGTTATCCGAGATTTGACCCAAGAGGGAACTGTCTAGTTGACGGATCTGGACGAAAATCAGTTTTCGAAGCCAGTCAATGTGGATTAGCTGAAGAAGTTTTACGTTTAAGATCATAGTTATAAAATGGGTGGCCATCATTTTGAGTAGCCATATTCCCTGTTGCACACCTACACATTGATATATCCCAAATCTAGTCCATTGAGCCTCACACGATTCATTATGACCTATTCGTTTAATTAGCCTTACATACCTTTTCTCACCTGGGTTGGGGGCCTCCTCTTGTGTGCTTCGCATTTATTTTCTAGATCAGTGAGTATTGTGAGTCCACTGTGTCATTGTTCATTTGTTTCATTTTTAGGTCATTCATGATTTCTTCTTTCCTACATTGTGCATCTTCACTTTGTCTGTCTTTGAGTTTTGTTTCTATCATTTTGATTCTTTTCACTTCTATCTCCCCTTGTGTGATGATGATGCTCTCTCGTCCCGAAGCTGCAGGTTAGGCTTGTCACACCCTTCATTCCACCCTTAGGTTTTGATCCAGGAGTTTTAGTTTGAGGAGACTATTTGGGTTTGGGATTTGAGGTACATTTGTTAGATCATGTTGGTATGGCCGTTGCCTTATTTTGTCGGTTGTTTCGTAAAAAGAAAAAAAGAAAAAAAAAAAACTTGTGCTCGTTCGATGTTCATGTCATTAATATTTGGGTTTTGCATGGTTTGCAGACAATATCATGACTTGATCATCAAATGTCATTTTAGGTTTGAGAGACTTATTCTTCTTATGAGAGTCAACGAGAGCATTGTACGATCCTTTTCTCTATGGATCTGGAAGACATATTGGGAGTGAGGTTTGGGTTTCCTTTACACTAGGTTCCTTGGATCATTATCTATATCACTACTCCTGTCATATAGTGACTTGCTTCGATTTGGCGTTCATGGGATTGTTCGTCATTATCACACATTGATACTTTTATCCCAACCCGTTTCTTCATTTTCTTCTACACCCATTCATCATTCGTTTTATCCATTTCCGTCTTCTTTTACCCTCGTCGATCGTCGTCTCATTTCATGAACAACGTGTTCTTTGGTGCACATCACCTGTCATTGGACATTGTTCATTTGGATGTAGGGTTGAGTCACCTTACTCACATGGTCCTCCGATATTTGACATTGCACACATAGAGGCTTGACATTATCTATTGGGTGTTTGGGCCTTTGTTTCCTGTCGTTTCATTCACTTTTTACCCCTAGCCTTCATTACAGTCCGAGTCGTAAGACCACCATGAGGCCATGAGATCTCGTGTTTGCTTCGACGCATTTCATTCGGACAGGCTTCGTATACTAATTGAAGTACGGGATGCCGACAGGGCTCCATTTCTTGAGGGATGTCGAGGATCGCATATTGCTTTTCCGTTTCGTCTCTTCGCCTTTGGTCCACGATCAGAGAAAGATGATGCATAGAGTCGAGACTGTCCAAGACCTCCTCCACTTGCTGGTTTGTTATATTCATACTAGGACATACCCCTATCCTTGCATGATGGCATCGGTTCTTACACTGGGACACAGATAACCCATTTCACTAGGTGACGCTTGGCATCAGTGTTTGAGTAGGCCCCCACATTCAGCTTGGTTTCTTCATACAACAGCTTGCTTATGAGAGATGGCCCGGGATCAAATTCACGCGTATTCGTCGACCTAGTGGGTGTGCACATTGGGGCATACCCCATACTTTGTCATGTTCGCTTATCCAGGCGATTAGGTCTTCACTGATATATTTTAGAGTTGTTCTTTTACCGAGGCACTTGCATATCAGATGTACACACTGGGGCATACCCCCTATCAGTTTTTTTTTTTTTTTTTTTTTGTGGATATTGGATGTTGAGAAATAAAGTCGATTTTGTTCTAGGAATGAATCTTTGTGATGTTTTCAACTCTCTGACTTTGACCATATGTACGGTTATGGGATTCTGACATGGTATGGATATCTTAGACTGGGGCATAACCCTTTCTTTTCACTTCTAGTCACATTTCTGAGTTGTCCTATAGGGGCATACCCCATTTATTTCCATCTTGTTAGTGGTGTTTTTGTTTTCTCACTTGTCATTTATTGGCATTTTCTATACGCCACACTAAGGCATACCCCTTTGTCTTTCTTGATTGAGATGTTTGATTTCTTACTTATTCGAATCATTTAGTGGTGTTTTCATGTTCATATTGAGGCATACACCCTCTTTCTTTATGTTGTTGTGTTTGGCTAGTTTTTTTGGGTTTTTTCGGTACTCGCTCGGACCTTTCTCTAGTACTCTCCCAGACCATTTTCTGGTACTCACCCGAATTCTACCCCTTTCCCGGAACTCGCTCGGACCTTTCTTCGGTACTCGCCTGGATTATACCCTTCTTCGATACTCGCTCGGATCCTTCTTCGGTACTCGCCTGGATTCTACCCCTTTTCCGGTATTCGCTCGGACCCTTTCCTGGTACTCACTCGGATCCTTTTCCGGTACTCACCCAGACCCTTTTCCAGTACTCACCCAGACCCTTCTCCGGTATTAGCCCAGATTCTACCTCTTTCCTGGTACTCTCCTGTACTCTTTTTTGGTACTCACCAGGACCCTTCTCCGGTACTCACTCGGATTCTATCTTTTTCCCGGTACTCGCCCGTACCCTTCTCTAGTACTAGCCCGGAATCTACCCCTTTCCCGGTACTCGCCCGTACCTTTCTCCGGTACTCGCCCGGAATCTACCATTTTTCGGTACTCACCCGAATTCTACCATTTTTTGGTACTCACCCGGATACGATCTTTTCTCTAGTACTCGCCCGATATGATCCTTTCTGTCTTGGATTCTCCAATACTCGCCCGGATTCGATCCCCCGTCTGTCTTGTATTCTTCGGTACTCGCCTGGATACGATCTCTTCTCCGGCATCGTGCCCGGATTTCCTGACCTTTTCCAACATCACATTCGGTTTCCTTTAGTCTTCTCTAGTATCGTGTCCAGATTCCTTTAGCTTTCTCCGGTAGTGTGCCCCTAGTCCATTCGATCAGCATGACTCATTTCCCTTAGCCTTCTTTATTATTGTGTGGGGACAAAATTGTTGGTCATTTGAATTCTTCACTAGAGTTCATTTCACTCAATTCATTGCTTGCACTTCGAACTCGCGTTTCACTTGTTCATCCACTCTATTGAAGAGGGGAATATTTGTAGACCCTCAATTTTGTCCTTCGACACTTGCATTTATCTTAGGGGTGTCACATGCACCCAATTTTTTCCATATGGCATCGCCATGGCCCCTTTTTAGGCTTGATCGGTTTTCGAGCCTTGTGTAGGTTCATTTGCAGTCCAATGTAGTGCAAGTGTGTAGTTCATTTTGGAGTATCGTCATGGCCAATTCCCTAGTTGTTCACATCATGCTAAAGGAAGGAAGTGAGGTCTCCCCAAAACTTCAGTTCAATTGGAGTTCATAGGAGCAGGTTCGAATACGGAGCACTTGGGCTTGTTTCGATCATATCTCCCTCATCCAAACTCGGAATCCCGTACCATTTTTTTATGGACTCCTTGTTCTTTAAGGAATATTCTGTCAAAATTTCAAAATTTTTTCTCAACCGGCTCGACCGGTCCCCAAAGCTTTAGTTCAGTTGGAGTTCATAGGAACAAGTTCAAATACGGAGCACTTTGGCTTGTTTTGATCATATCTCCCTCATCCGAAGACGGAATCACGTATCGTTTTTTTTATGCACTCATTCTTCAAGGAATATTCTGTAAAAATTTCAATTTTTTCTCAACCGGCTCGACCGGTCCCCAAAGCTTCAGTTCAGCCAGAGTTCATAGGAGCAGGTTCGAATACGGAGCACTTTGGATTGTTTCGATCATATCTCCCTCATCCGAAATCAGAATCGCGTGCTGTTTTTTTTTATAGACTCCTTGTTCTTCAAGGAATATCATTTCAAAATTTCAATTTTTTTCTCAATCGGATCAATCGGTTGGAAACCGGTTCAACCGGTTCGTTGGGCCAGCTTATATAGAACATTGATTTTGGTGATTTTGGAGCCAAAATCCTACATGGCTCAGGCCCATAAGCTCTAGATCGGTCTTGGGCAATATTTGGGGTCCATTTTGGGCCTTGGTTTGGGTTCCTTGCAACTCACCATGAATCCATATGGATTCTTGGTGGTAAAGCAAGTGAGTAAATGTGGAGAGAGCAGCTCACCTCGTGGACTGTGAGGAGTGTTTATGGAGCTGGCTTCTGAGGTTGATGGGGGCACTTTCTAGAGCTGAAGGAAGGAGAAATGAAGGTGGAAGTGGGAGGAATAGGGGTTCTGGTATAAAAATCCAGAATGGAAAGAGAGAAGGACCTTTGCATTTTTTTTTCAAGGGGGAAAAACTCTGTCCAAGTTTGGTGAGGGAAAAGAATAGAGTGTAGAGAAGGTTTTGAGCATCTGAGAAAGTTTTGGATGCACGTGAAGTGAGCAAAGAGAGAAGGGAGTAAGAATCTCTTGATTAGTGAGGACTTGAAGGAAAGATAGCCTTAAAGCCAAGCGGATTTCTGCTTGAGGAGAGAACAATCTAGTAAGCTTTATGGATGCTCTTGATATGTAACTGTTGCATGGTTTTGTTTTTTATGTTTGGTATGGATGTCTTATTTTGGGTTGGTTCTAATCAGGAATGGGGGTTAGTGACCTACTTTTGATGTGTGAGTAATAGGGTCACTGCCTTCATTAGTTTTGGTTTTGGTTAAAGGTCATTGTGACCTCCTGATTGTTAAGGAAAGGATTCTTATAGCCTTGTAGATTTGGATTGAGGAACTTCTTAGATGCTAGATTCAAGTGGCTATGTTGGTATGGACGTTTCTGCCACTTGGTTTTTCTTGAAACCTCCCTTGCTTGGTATTGAGAAAGGGTCTCCATGACCTTCTCTGTTTTTTTTTTTTTTTATATTTAAATTTGGGGTTACCCATCAATAATCTGAACTTAAACCCCAGGTCTTGTGGCTACATGTAGAGGTTCCATGTGGCTAAAATTTTGGTTTGCTTCTTGGTGATTCCAGTAGCTGCATTAGGGAGGCTTTAGGTGGCTGAATTTTAGCTAAATTCATAGGCTATAGGAGGCTGAAATTTCAGTTTGTTCCATGGGATTTGAGTAGTTGTAGGTGGGAGGCTTCAGGTGAATGAAATTTTAGTTTGGTTTTAGGGGATTTAGGTGGCCGTATGTGGATGTCCGTGTGGCCAAATTTCCAGCTAGGTTTCTTGAGTTCAGGGGGGCTGCATTGTTGGTTGATTAATGAGCTCCATGGTCTTAGTTTTAATAAGGTTGGGTGGCTCGGGTTTGGCCTTCTATAAGGAACACGTTACATTGTTTCGGTTGGTACTCCCTCATCCGGGCTCGAAATTGAGCGCCATTTTTTTTGTATTCCTTATTATTTGAGGAATCTGTTTGTAAAGTTTCAGATTTTTTCTCAATCAGTTGAACCAGTTGGGAACCGGTTCAACAGGTTCTACTAGGCAGCCCCGTTTTATAAACACATTGCATTGTTTCAGCCGATTCTCCCTCATCCGGGCTAAGAATTGAGCCCCGCTTTTTTTGTTGGATTCCTTATTCTTTGAGGAATCTGTTGGTAAAGTTTAAGAATTAGTTGGTCCAGTTAACAACTAGTTCAACAGGTTCTGCTAGGCAACCCCAGTTTTAGCATGTTTTGACCCCCATTTTTGTTGTGGCTTGAGCCCTTAGGCTCCAAGGCACTTGTGGGCCACCTTTAGGGTCGGAGTTTAGTTTGGTTAGATTTCATGTGAGCCCACTTCATGGATGGGAAGAATGTGGATTAAGCGAGCATGGTTTGGTTTGATGGAATTTAAAGGAATGTGTGCAAAAGAAAGCAAATCATTTATTTCATTTCGACCTGCTTCCATCCCTTTTGGGTATGAGATTTGATGCTTGATTGAGAGTGCATGTAGTATGCTTGTATTACTTGCCTCACATTTTCCTTGCAGCGCATGATTGGGGACCACAGGTATGCACTTCGGCTTTGGATAATGAAATTCACATGAATGCTTGGTGCATGATTGCTATGTATATTTGTTGTGTATTTGAGCTTATTGACTGACCTCTTATGCAGCGCTTGGCTGGGGACCTTAGGTATGCACTCTGATTTTGACTTGTTGAGTGTATGTGTATGCTAAATACTAGGCGGGTCTATGTGATTCATGTCATTTGTTTAGCCTAAGGTTTGTTTGATCTTTGACCCATATGCTCCCATATACCCATTTCATTAGTAGAGACCGAGTTTCGGGCTTAGAGGGGTGCTACCTCGCATGATGTACCTTCCCGATAGGTAACTTAATCCTTGGACCCAAAATCTAGTTTTCGCATACCGCTTTTTCCTGACTAAAGTCATGCTGCGGTTTTTGTTCTTACTTAAATTTTTCCCATTTAAAAATAAAAATAAAAAGTAAGTGGCGGCTCCAAACAAAACCATTCCTCAATGGGACAAATTTTTCAAAACTCAAAAACCAGCTTTCCCTTTCACCTTTAAAATAGCGAGTCGCATCGGTCGGTGGATCGGGTGAGGGTCCACATAAGGTCTAGAGACTTCTTTACTCTTGTACTTGCTTCATGTTTTCCAAGTAGGTATCTTTCACATAATTGATCTAGGTATCTTCTATGTCAAGATACTATATGTTTTTCTCTTCACTTTTGCCTTTATATGCCAACAATATGGAAGGTTATTCTTGATCTTTTTTTTTTTTTTTCTTTCAATGTAGTTAGCATGTCCTTCCATATTATTAGTGGAACTTCTACATTTATAAGCATAATGACTCTATTTGTTACAATTATAACATTAAATTTGGGATTTATCATACACTCCCCTTTCATTTTGCCTTGATTTGTGCCTTCTTCCATGTCCTCTTGAGGAATATGAGTTTTGCCTCGTTCTTTCTTTGTTTGATGAATTGAAACTACCTCTTCTTCTATTGTTTTGGCCACATCCATGATCATGCCTATGGCCACATCCATGTCCATGATTATTTTGACTTGTTTCATTAAAATTTTCTTCATTCTCTTTTAATGAAAGTTTTATTTGAAGAACTTGTTCTAATTTTTTGTGGCCCTTCTTTTTTAATCTCTCTTCATGGGCTTGTGATGATCCTATAAGTTGATCAATGATCATAGAATCTAAATCTTTAGATCTTCAACGACAATACCAATATGATCAAACTTCTAATCCAAAGATCGAAGTATTTTCTCAACCACCTGAGTATCATTTAAACTCTCACCATTTCTTTTTAATAAATTCATAATAGCCAATAGTCTAGAAAAATAATTGAAGATTGATTCCAATTTTTTCATATTCAAACCTTAAAATTCTCCTCTAAGAGTTCTAAGATGATTTTTTTCATATCTTAGCAACCCCCTTGTGTGTATTTTGTAATATCTCGTAGACTTCCTTTGAGGTGATTGCACTTGAAATCTTCTTAAAAGTATCTTCATCCATTACTTGATAGATGATGGTGACAACTTCTTGTCTCTTTTCCTCATATCTTTCAAAAAATCTCTTTTATTTGGAGAAAGTGGTTTTATCTTATAGTTCTTTATGATCTTTCTCTACAACCTCCCATGTGCCTTATGAACCAAGCAAAACCTTCATATTGATACTCCGATTGTCCTAGTTATCTTTGTTGAGTTAGGGAACTTGAAACGGATACATCCCACTAGTCATCTTTATTGTATGGCTCTAATACCAATTTGTTGGGTATGTAGAAGCATTGGTACCAATTTGTTCCACTAATAAGGTTGATAGATAAACACAAACAATTATAGGGAAGATAAATTGAGAAGAATTAAAATTTTATTGTATTCGACCACTCTCTCTTTATTCAAATATTATATAATCTCTTATTTATAAACAAAATAGAAACTCCCAATAATAATATATAAAAACCTTCTAAGACTTCACAACTCAAAATAGAAACTAAAATAACTACTCAAAATAAAATATTTTTTCTATCCTTTTTAGAAGCTAAATCTAATTCTAATATTTAGAAACAAGACTAACAAATCTAATTTGAAATAGTCTCTATTTTCTCATAAATGCGGGAGATTTTGTTGCAATACTACTCTCTTAGCTTTTGTAGCTCATTTAATTATACACATCTTCAAACACTAAAACCCTTTTCAACTACCATAGCAATGATAACAATACTCAAAATTCAGAATTCAAACACTAGGTATTCTCCATATGTATAGCAACATGTCTCAGAAAAGCCCTGTGTAACAATAATAACAATAATAATGAGATATTTAAACAAATTATTCAAACTTTAATCCAAAATTCAGAGTTGCAGTTATCTTAAAATGGAGTAATGTGGTTTCTCATGCATAGGATGGACTAAAGAAGATACAAAGCAAGATGCTTATCAAGAAATCCAAGAGGCTAGGGTATTGTTATTTTTTATACTATAAGAATGAGATGCTTCTAACATAGAACATGATCCAAGAGAGATACAATGAACTACAATATAAATACTGAGAAGATAAGATAAGATAGTATGTCTTTATTTCCTTGCGGTATCAAAACGTGGCAAGGCAGATTAGACCATCAATTATGTAAGTAGAATATGAGAAATCTATTAGCATTACTAGATTCTCCATTTGTAGGATGTCTATGGTTCCATAAAACCTGCAAAAAAATCAGAATCATATATGCCATGTTAGTTCTTATCAAAACCGATATATTGTTAAATAAGTGCATATCATCTGTAATACAATAAACTGACACAGATTAAGGTGACATTTGTATTTTGATTGAACATAAAAAATCAAAATATTTAACTTTTTCTAATAAGTTAAAAGTAACCTGTTGACATCAACCAACATGACTAAATTAAACCTATTGATAACAAGTTTATTTTAGTTATGTTGGTTATTATCAACAAGTTACTTTTCATTAAATAGAAAAAACCAAATATTTTGGTTTTTTTTTATCCAACCAAAAAACAAACACCACCTAAGACATTCAAAACAAAAACTAAAAATATTGTCCAATATTTGAGTTTGAGAGATCGATGATGAACAATACAAGTTTGCCTTTGAAGGATCCAAGTCTCAAAAACTCCAAACAATCTTTGGGGAATTATTATTTTGATGATAATGACTGAAAATGGTTGTATTTTTCTCATCAAAATATGAGGATTGTTTTCAAGATGTGGTGACTAGGAAAAAGTACTGGTAGCTACAGGACATGGGCTACATTTTTATTGATATTACATGTTTTACATATTGTTTTTGGAATAAACCACATCATAGACCAGATTGAATTAGTCTCACGAGGAGTTCATTACTAAGTTTTCATTCACAAACTATTATTGAAAGACAACCAAGAAGCAAAAGTGAAAGGAAGATTAGTTAAAAATCAGATTTGACCTCTACAAGAAGCGTCATCATCTAACGGGGTCTCTGATGTTGGAGACACTGGTGAATCACAATACGCCTCCCTCGCATCCATCAGCATGTTAATGACTTCTCTCATTGTTGGCCTATTAAGCGGGGACTGACTGGTACAGAACAATGCAATCTTGAGGACTAGTGACATCTCCTCGATTGTCCTTTTAGCACTGAGATCTAGCCGTTTGTCCAAGATTTCAGATGTTGGAACCCCATTACAAATTGATCTTCTAACCCAAGTGACCAGGTCCCCTCCCTGTTCCAGGGGTTGCACTGGGGTCCTTCCTGTGATCAGTTCAAGCAGAACAACCCCAAAGCTGTATATGTCACATTTCTCTGTAATTTTCATTGTGTAAGCATACTCTGCAATGAAAAACCAAGCATTGCCATGGTTACAGGTATCTGGTAGAGTTTAAATAGGTCACGAATAGAGGTATCTAGTCCCAAAGAATCATGTTATGTAGACATGTATCGGTAATATTTCTTCTGGGAGCATCAGCGTAGCATGTTCCTAATGCAATAATCGTAAGCCTATAACTTGGGATTTTGGGAAATCTATAGAATCTTGCTGTGATCAGCTGTGAGTAACATCTTTAGCAAGAAGAAGACATAAAACAGAAGGATTAGATGAGACATATATCTGACAGAGGCTTTGAATGCAGCTAAAGTTATCCTTCTTTGATTAAATGTAAGATAACAAATGAAGGTCTTTAAATCCACGGTCCAAAAGAAGGAGCAATGCATGAATGCCTACTTTTTGAGATAAGAGTAAAGACGGTTGCCAAATTATTCCTGTGATCATGAAAAATTTTCCAATATCTCCTATAATTCAGTAGTTTCTAAGTTATTCAAGAACATGAAAATAAATCACTGGGAAGTACTATTAGAAAGATCACAAATGAATGTTGAGTGAAATTGAAGGAAGAGACAAGAAAAAATTAGTATGATCTCTAGTCAGTAATAACACCCTTACCAGGGGCAATGTAGCCATATGAACCTGCAACAGCAGACATGGATTTGGAGCAGGGGAAGTCCATCAATTTTGCCAAACCAAAATCTCCCACATGGGCTTGAAGCATCTCATCGAGTAAAATGTTGTTTGATTTTATATCCCGGTGAATGATTTGGGGCTTACAGTCGTAATGGAGATAGGACAGGCCCTCTGCTGACCCAAGAGCAATTTTATACCTAGCATTCCAGTCAAGCAAACAATTTGCTTCCTTCCCATGAAGCTGCTCTCCTAGGCTGCCATTTTCCATGTACTCATACAACAGAAGATTAGAGTCCTGGTGGTAGCAGAATCCATGAAGCTTCACAATGTTTCGGTGCCTGATTTTCCCAAGAGTGGATATCTCAGCGCGGAAGCTGTTGTCTGCAGTAGCTCCATCTCCCCGGGATTTCAGCTTTTTGACTGCAATCAACTCACCATCAGCCATAGCAGCCTTGTAGACAGTGCCACAGGCTCCTCTTCCGATGATTGCGCTCTCTGAAAAATTTCCAGTGGCTTCCAAGAGGTCCTGATATGTGAGCCCTTCTTTGGGGAAGTAGTAGTTATCCAACACATTCGGTTTTATTTGATCTTCAAGTGAAACAAAAGCTCGCCTACGATGCTTTATCGCCCAACAAACGCCCACAGTAAACATCAAAGAAACTAACCCGACAACCACAGAAGTGATGCTTACTATTTTTTCTCTGGAAGAACCCTCCTTTATCCAGCTTCCTTTTGGACTATATGAAGGGGTTGAAGAAGGATGACAACGGTATGAACCGACTCTGCACAAGCCACTGTTTCCACCAAAATTGCTGGAATCCATCCTCTGAAAAACAGGGGTGTTTGGCACTGTTCCTACCAGGTTATTGTTAGAAAGGTTGCATACCAGGAGGCTCATCAAGTCACCAATTGAAGCGGGAATTTCACCAACAAGCTGATTGTTATTCAAGTACATTGATTCCAGCATCTGCAATTTCCCCAAATCACCTGGAATTGTACCTGAGAGCGCGTTATGGCTAATGTTGAGGGAGATCTGGAGAGCACCAAGATGGCCAAGTTCAACGGGAATGCTGCCGTTGAAAAGATTGCCCCCCATTTGTAGTTCTGTAAGCCGGGTCAGGCCCCCTAAGCTGCCTGGTATCAGTCCACTCAGTCTGTTATCTGAAAGTTTCAGCAATTCCAGATTCACTAGCTTGCCAAGCTCTTCTGGAAGATTGCCAGTGAAGCTGTTCCTACTTAAATCAAGCCTCTGTAGCTTTATACAGTTTCCCAACTCACGGGGAATACTTCCGGATAGCCAGTTTGATGAAACATTAAAAGTAACGAGTCCCTCCAATTGTCCAATCTCAGGAGGTATATGCCCAACAAAATAATTGTTGGACAAGAGCAGCCTCTTCAGATTCCCAAGTTTGCCTACTTCTGGCGATATTAGCCCAGAGAATCGGTTCTGATAGAGTTCAAGAGCTGAAAGATTTTGAAGTTTGGACAATTCAACAGGGAGGCTTCCTGTGAGCTGGTTATCTCCCAACATTAGTTGTATTAGAGGCTTGCATGTCTTCAGGTCATCAGGGATGTTTCCCGATAACCTATTAGACCCGAGGCTTAGGAATATCAATTTCTGGAATTTGCAGAGCTGTGCTGGTATGTGGCCTGAAAGATTGTTGGCGGACATGTCAAGAATGGAAAGGTTACTGTTAACTCCAATGAGAGGAGGAATAGTACCCTCAAGATGATTGTCGAAAAGCTGTAAATCTTCCAAGAATGTGAGGCTTTGAAAGCCTAAAGGGATGGTGCCGGTCAGGTTATTTATGGACAAATCTAAATTCCGCAGCTGCTTCAACTGTCCAAGTTCCTTGGGGATACTCCCCTGGAGAAGGTTTTCGAAAAGATGAAGCAACCGGAGGTTAGGAATATGGGCCAACTCCTTTGGAATAAACCCAGTTAAATGATTTTCAGAAAGATCTATCTCAACTGCACTAGTACAGTTACCTAGCTCCTGAGGAATCGTTCCATTCAACTGGTTGGTATAAATGTACAATCTTTTGAGCTTGTTCAGCTTTCCAAGCTCTTTGGGAGGGCTCCCGGTGAAAGAATTGTCATGCAGTGCAAGCATCTCTAGGCTACTGAAATTACCGATCTCGGGTGGAATCTCACCAGTCAAAAGGTTTTGCCAGAGGATCAAATTGTTAAGATGTTTAAGTCTCTGAAGCTCCACAGGAATAGGACCTTCAAGCCTATTCTGCGCCAGCCCCAGAAGTTCTAAGCTCTCGCATTCGCTCATTTCAGGTGGTATTGAACCTGACAGGAAATTGTGACCCGCCCTGATAAACTGAAGCCTTTTGAGCTTACTAATTGACCGGGGAATTGCACCTGTGAGATTGTTACTGTAAATCACAAGCTCCTTCAATGAAGTTAAGCTTCCAATCTCATCAGGGATTTCTCCATAAATATAATTCTCACACAGATAAAGAACTTTGAGGGGGGCGAGTTTGAAGAGTTTGGTTGGTAATTGGTCGTGGAACCGGTTAGTGCAAAGGTCTAAAATCTCGAGATGACGACAGTAGGCAAGATTTTCAGAAATGGGGCCGGAGATGAAGTTTTTGGACAGGTTCAAGGACGTTAACTGGGGGAGTTGGCAGAATCTAGAAGACAAAGTACCCGACAAGTTGAGCCCATGGAGATTTATAGAAGTTACCTTAGAATCGTTGCACGATATTCCAGTCCAATTGCAGGGAGTTAAATCCATGGCACTCCAGCTTGCAAGATTGTTACCAGGGTCAATAAGCGATCTTCTGAACTCCAAAAGAAAGTTTCCCTCCTCGTTCAAGGATGCAACAAACACCAGGCAGCAACAAAGCACCAGCAGAAAGTAATGAAAACGATTTTGGACGGGAGGAGTCGTCCTGTGTCTTGCCATTTCCCTAGATCTTAAGACTGTTGTATTGAAGAATAATAATCCTTCAAAGGAAAATGATAGAAATAGAAAGCCAACCCCCCATGATCATCATCAAGAAGATGAGAATCACACGTAAAACCAGCTCAAGAATGGAGTGGTTGAGAGGAATAGAGAAAGAAAAAGGGGAGTGAGAGAAGTGGAGGACATGACCCATATGATATATATCAAAGAAGACACGCATCTAGAGCGAATACAAAAGATTGGGTGAGGTGCTGTGACATTAACTAAAAGGGGTTGGCATCCAACTGAATGGAGAGGCGAAAAGCCATAGGAAAGTGAGAAGTTATGAAAGCAATAAAGAGAGATGGAGATGGAGATAAGGCTATGAAAGAGAGACACATGAGAGTCACGACCCAAAGTATGGAAAAAATGGAGTCAACCATACACTTTACAGCACTGCTTAATTTTCCTCTTCTTTCCTCTGCTGCTTCTTCTTCTTCTGCTGGTGCCCAACAACCACTGGCTGTTGCTTTTTCTTCTCCTGCAGCTTCTTCTTCTTCCCATCAGCAACATCATCATGGTTTGGATTGAATAGATGGGTGTGATGTGTTTGCTTTATAGGGGCTTGGATGGAGACGAGTCAAGAGAGAATTGGGATCATAATCTCCGCCATTGTTGCTGGGCCTGCCAATTTGGGATGAGCTCTTTGAATTTCTCCTCTTCTTTTCCTGTTCCCAAGTCTTCAATGCCATCATTTCTATGTGGACTCTTTCTCAGTGGCGTGAGTGGATAGGTTGGAATCTCTCTGCCCTGCCGACGGGTTTGGCCAACCTCACTTAGGGTGCAACTTGGGTAGGCGGGTTGAGTTGGGTTGATATTCATTCCAAATTCCTACCTCAGTATCCTTAAAACTCTATTCAGCCTAATTCTCTACCGTGAAACTCCTCAAGCCATGTAGATTTTAGTGAGCTGCAGTTGAGATCAGGTTAGCTCATGTAAATTATTCTATAGAAATATTTGATTAGAAGGGATAAAATGATATTCATTGTAAAAAATATTATTAAAGAATAATTTTATTAAAAAATAGAGGTCATTATTCTCGACGTCCTTTTAATTAATAACCCTTAAAACTTTATGTTATATTTATATATGTAATGTTATATAGTATGCTCTAGAATTTTTTTTTTATTTAATGTAAATGTGGGAAAAAATAGGAAAAACTCTATCGTGAATGTCGCTGTCAACTATTGCTTTTGTGATTACCTTTTTGTGAAGTATGAAAGGAATTCGGGTTAGTTCGTAGCCACCTAAAAGTTGAAGGAATAGCACATCCTTTTCGTTTGGTTAGTTTCAATGAACCAGACTCATTCCATGAAACACATGAAAGGGCTGTAGCCAATACAATGAACCCAGTTCAGCCCACTTTGCTCATTTGGAATGGGCTGAGAATGTCACAGTCCATAGCATGGAGCCCAAATGTTGACTTTAGGGGAAAGAAAAGGACGTAAAACAGTGTACCATTTAGGAAAATTTCAAAACAGGGTACAGACCCAAGTGAAGTTGTGGTGAGAATGAATGTGATCGATCAGGATGCCTTTATAGTGGAGAGGAGAGGTTAGAACCAAAATAACAAAATTATTTTGAAATTAATGCTTCTCAGACAGGAAATGTTGCCTAAGATTTGCTTTTTTTTTTTTTTTTTTTTTTTTTTTCAAAACGAATAAAATTGGAATCATCAATTATGATTTTTATTTAAGCTAAAAATCGTACTTACTACAATTTTAAACTACCATTTTGAACTTAAATATAAAATTGTATATTGATGCTTATGATTTTGAATTTAAACTTTGAAACCATAGTTAGTGATTATGGTTTTGAACTTAAGTTTAATGTCGTAATCATCAGCTATGGTTTTGATATATATTTTTTTTTTGGAAAATTTAGTTGTTTTATTTGAAATTTTTTTAGTTTATTTTTGTTAAAACAAATTTAGTATTATTAATTTATTATAATAATTATTTGTTTCTATTTATTAGGATGCAAGTGGTTATTAAATTTATGTGACTATATTTTTAAAATTTTAATATATGAAATCAAATAATTGTAAATCATATAATGTTTTAAAATTATGATATTTGGACCTTTTAGTTTTATTTATTTATTTTTTATAAGAGTTTCTTTTTCATCTTTTAAAAGTTTTTGTATTTTATAGATTCAAAGGTGAGTAAGGGGGCGGAACTATAAAGCATCTTAGAGTATTCCATTCCATTTTTCTATTGGATTCGGGCCTTGCTGGGCATTATAAATTTATTGCATTGATTATTCACTTTCTATATACTACAATTGTAAGTGGTGTATAATATCTAATATACATTCAATATAAGTTTAAAATTTATAACATTTTCATTGAAGTATGTAATTGTTCATGATAAAAAATAAACAACTTATATATCATATGAAAGGAAACACTAATTAAAGAGAGATTAAAACTAGTCCTTAATGTATATCACATGATGAGGCCTTCTTTTTTTTTTTTTTTTTTTTTGTAGATGCCTATAATACAAAGACATATTTGCCCAATCCATATGTGCAATTTACAATGTCTCTATATATGTGTAGGGTAAGAGGAAGCTTATAGAGGCAAGTCTCAATGTTAGTGTGGACCATGATGTTGCCTAGGTGGGTATACATCTAGATGTGTAATGTGGGATAGTGTGAGGTTATGTTACATGGTAGGAAGAGGCATAGGCGATGCTAAGGTGTTAGATGATGGGGTGTTCTCCAATGTAATGATATATAATTAATACAATGGCTTGTAGGAGGGGAGATATGGGTGGTGATAGGATGACATCTAGTGTTATGGTCTTTAGTGCAATGATATCCAATACGGTGGCCTTTAGGAGAGGAGACATGAGTGATGGAGGAGTGGCATATGTTTTAGTAGTCTTTAAGGGAGGAGGTACAAGTGATGGTAGGTTGCTAGATTGTAGCTAAGGTGCCCTTCAATGCAGTGGCATAAAATACAATGGCTTGTAAAGGAGGAAATAAAGATGATGGAAGGGTGGTAGGTGAAGGTAAAGTGGCATTTGGTACAAAGGTATTGGAAAGAAAAGGCAAAGGTGATGGCAAAGATGAAAGAACTAGTGTGGAAGCCTTAAGTAGAGATGGGGAAGTTGATGTGGATGGTGTTGAATGTTATTTAGATATTGGGCCTTTAAGGTATCTCATACACAAGAAAGCAACCATTGCTAGTCATGTATGAAATACCATTGGGAGACTTAGATCAATAAGGAAAAGATCTTTGTACTTGTGTAGGGTCAGGACTGATTATATTCAATTAATCTCTTAATGATTCATTTGGTGTAAACCAAGGACACAAGTGCTCCTAGATGGATTTATGATTTGGTGCTTGCTTGGATGATGCTCTAACATGGTTATAATAACCATCCTATTGGTACTCTATTACAACTTTCAGTCATAGAACTTAAGCTATTTGACTTCAACGAAAATTTCAATAGAAATATAGGTGAGACCCAATAAAAGAATAAAAACAAAAAACAATAAAAACCTAACTAACTATCTGATCTAACACAACAATCATTGACTAATATAACAAAGCTAAAGCTAACTAACATTAAAATAATGTCAATTCCTTGACAATGAAGCCACTTTTTGTATTGATTTTATTGCTTAAAAGAAACTTGCTTTTTACAAATCAAGTTTGTAGGCTTTGTTTTTTAAAAAAGAAACAAATAGTTTTAGGCATATCAACCCTCTTTTTTTGTTTGACTTAGGTTTTAGTGCTTTTAATAAGAACTTGATTTGTACATGTACACAAACTTTTGTTTTCCTAACCAAAAATTAACAAAAAGAAACCAATAAATATAGATGTGGTTTTATGATTAGTTCAATGGAGAGTCGGTCTAAAGGTTCTTTGATGATTCTAATGCTTATGCCTAATTTATTAAGTACTATTGAGATCTAAATTAACAAACTTGTAAAATTTGGAAATTCTTGTATTAAACTAAACAAATAAAATATATTCCAAGTGATGCAAAGGAACAAATAAAGATAAAATATCCTAAGATAACATTACTCCTAAGTATAGATTTCACTTGGAAAAAAATCTTGGTTTTCTAATAATAGTCAAATTCTTTCCCATTTGAATTTTAAAAATATTGCAAATTTTAGTCACCTCAAGTACTAATCCAAGGTGTTTGCACATATTTGATCAAATTAGTTATCATAAAATAAACCTCTCAAGCATTCGAGTACGTCTTATCTTGGTAGACTTGTAAAAAAAAATTTCCTTTGAGAGAGTTGAAATTACAAAATCTAGAAATAAGGAAGTAATGACATGACCTAAAGATGCACTTGTTTATTAGAAGTCTTCTCTTAGCATGCAATCCTTCCTTTGGATAAAAAAGAATTTAGCTACAAATGGTGGAAAAAAAATCTTCTCATAGCCCATGATTGATCGGTAAGAACACATAACTAGGAAAAAAGGAAAACTTTATTAAAGTAAAAGAATGAAGGTGTTGGTTCCCATATTGATGTCTCTATCTCTATCTTGCTCTCCTAATTAGGAAACCCTAAAATAGCTTAAAACAATAATAATAAAAAAGTTCTCAAGAAGAAAATATATCAAAACAAACTAGTATCAGATTGAATTCAATATTGGATGAGCTTAGTGTTGAAATTTCAACAATTGAAAATCATCTCTAAGTGGTGTTGCTTCTATCTTGAAATGACCTTCCTAAACTAATACCAAGTCTTTTTAGTATCAAAATTAGTGTTAGAATTCACTCTAATATTGGTTTCAATATCAAAATTGCATTACTTATCTTTGATGCTTTTAGTAGTGATTTGATCATCTAACAAGTTCCAATACACTTGTAATTCATTCCAAAATCAAAGTCTTCTTCAAATCAAGCTCAAAATCAGCTTTTGGACCTCTTTGTCTAATTTCCCAACTTGTATCATATTAGTGTCAAATGGATCCATAATGAAGGAATCCCTAAATTTGAAGATCATTGCTTTAAAATGATACCTCAATCTAGTATCAACGTTGGTATTGAATTTTGGATACTAGGTATCAACTTTAAAAATTGCACTATTCTAAGCCTTGGTGTTATATCAAAATTTTGCAAAAGGTCTTCTTGATAAGAATTGGGTATTGGAATAGGTTCTAGTATCAAACTTGGTATCAAATCATTTTGATATTAGCTCCTCTTATCAAAATTTCTCTTGTTCATACATTTTTGCACATCCTTTATCACTTTAGTATTGGTTTGACTTCCTAATGTCGATTCTGGATTAAAGTTGTTTTGGCCATCTAACATGAGCTTCCTTCCTTGTCCTTTTCACATCTTTTTACATATCTAAGTCTTCCACATGCATCTCCAACCTCTCCATCTTGCTTTTGTCATCCTTAGATTTTTTGTTTGGTTTGATACTTGCATTTTCACACATTTTACTCTCATTTTATACTAAATTCAAACATTAGTTCTCAAATAGGGGTTTAACTTGTATTTAAGTTAAAAGTTATTGATTTGGACTCAAAAATCCAATTGATGTTAGGAAATAAAAATAAATCAAAGTAGTTCTCTTTTTATGGTTATTCATTGGTCTCCTTGATGTTGTTAGCATATAGATATTGAGTTTGTACACAAAATGATTCATTCTTTGATATTTGAGGATAAAAGATCAAAGGATTATCAAGATTAGGTTGCAAAACTTTATTGTAATTTTAATAAAAAATTCTATTAATAAAAATTTCATCAAATGTCCATGCTTCTTGTGTGTGAATATAATATTCCATACTTCTTGAAAGATGAAAGAACATATGGTTTTCTTTAGAATTTCTTGAAGCTACCATACATGGTATTGGCATGGGGAGAAAGCTCTAAGTCGTGGACCACCTCTTGCAAGGGCAAAATGTTATGATAGAATTCATTTTAGTGATGTGTGTTCTACAATAGAAATGGTTCATGCTACACATGATGATTATAAGGCTAATATGAAATTATTTGAAAGATGACTTGAATATGTTGAAAAACATTCATATCCTATTTCTAGAAACTTCATAAAATTATTATCATTAGTTAAACTATGCAATTTGAAAACACAATATAAGTGGTTTTATAAAAGCTTTTTAGAACTATTAAGATTACTTGGTGATATGTTCCCTTTAAATGATGAGTTCCCTTTATCTATGTATGAAGCAAAAATGATATTGATTGCATTGGGAATATAATACAAAAAAATATATACATGTCCTAATGATTGTATACTTTACAAGAATGAGTTAAAAAGATGTAACTTCATGCTTACATGTTGAGCTTAATGGTAGAATCCACCTATCCCATGATTTAAAGGCATGCATGCTTTAGTTTTTAGAAATCACAAAAGACATTATATGCTATGAAAAATGAAGAGAATTTGATAAGAAAATACATCAACCATCATACCCTCCATCATGGAAAGCATTTGAACATAAATAGATTGCTTTTCATTTAGAACCTAGAACTCATTTGTCATTTCAGTAGATGGTATAACTATTCATAGTTCCTTGAGTAGCAAGCATAATTGTTGACCTATTATAATGATCACCTATAAATTTCCACTTTGATTGTGAATCAAGAGAAAATTAATGTTGTTATCATTGTTAATATTATTTCTATGAAAACTTGGTTATAGTATTCATGTTTATTAAGCACCATTGTTGGAAAAGTAAAAACTTTGTGGCAGAAGCTTATGATGCATATCAATGAGAGTTCTTTAAATTAAAGGTTATTCTATTATGGTTATAATTGATTTTCATGCATAAGGAAACTTGTCTAGTTTTACAATTCAAGGTTATTTTGATTGTGCAATATGTAAGGACAAAACACACTCTTAGATATTAAAACATAGGAAAAAAAACTTGTTCGTAGAGAATAAAATTTCTTCCATTCACTCATATGTCATTCACAATTTATGAGGCACAAAGTTACACATGGTACATCCAATGTCAGTACTCTACAGTGTTGGAATAAGAATATGATATTCCTTGATCTTGAGTGTTCTAGATATCTATATATCATTTTTTTACTTTGGTGTAATGCACACTAGGAACAATGTTTTTGGGCGCATCATTGTTTCTTTGCTCAACATTCCAAGAAGGTAAAAGATGGAACCAATTCTCATATAGACTTTATGGAGATGGGCTTAAGGTGTGAATTGACACCACAATTTGAATCTTATTGCGCTTATGTTCCTCCTACATGTCACACACATCCATGATAGAGATGAAGGGATTCTATCAATCTCGAAGGTTTCAAAAGGATATTGTTCAAACTTTAGAAACTTTGTGAAACAAGACTAATTATATTAAGAAAAACACCCTAAGGGAGGGGTTTGTTGTTGAATCAAGTGTTTAATTTTTCTTTTTAAAAAAATGATTAATTAAATGGAAAAGACAAGTAATAAATAAACAATACAATAAATGGGTAAAGAGTAGGGAAAATGAAATATCCAAACTCTTTTCATAGTGGTTCAACAATCCACCTACATCCACTCTCCTCAAACTTCTAACTAAGGTTCCACTATCCAAGGCTTCCAAGACAATCCATTACATAAAAATAAAATATAAAAAAAAATTAAAAAAAAAAAAAGAAAAGAAAAAGTTTTTAATGACAAATATTTAGTCATAGTCACAAAATATCATCACCAAAGATATCATTTTGTTACGACCATGGTAACATCACGTCTATATATGTTTATCAACTTTCTAAAAAAAATGGAGGAAACATTTGGCGCCGACATTTTTAGTCATGGTCGTTTTATCAACTGTCACAAAAGAATTCATGAGAGGGTATTTTAGTCACGATGTTATTTGAAACCGTGACTATATGTAAATTTTGATTAGGGAAATTTTGGCTCTAATAGTTTTAGACTATGTAAATATTTTAGTGACTTTTGGTCATGAGTTTAATTGACTATGACCATATGTGAACCTACAGTCATGAATTTCACATTTGATTGTTATAAAAGTTTATAATTTATTTTAAATATGTTGAACCTATGGTCATGGGGTTCACCCGACTGTGACCAAAGTTTTATTTTAAATGATTTTTAAGTTGCCTATAACTATAATTTCTTAGAAGACCTTATATATATATATAAGTTATCATTAATAGTAACAGGAATAGTCTTATTAATTGTAAAAAGTTAAAATTATATTATTATATATTTTTTAAGTTAAGAAACAAATTGGTGTGTCACTTTTTTTATTTATTTAAAATTATTTAATTTTGTTGTTATGATTAGTGCTTTGATAAGAAGTAAAATAAATTTAGTATGTTAGTATAAAAATATGATGGTTCCAGTTGATATTATTTGATAAAAAGCTTAAATGAAAGTGTGGGTTAAGTAAATCAAAAAATAATTTTGATTTTATGTATGATAAATAATTCTTATTGTATTTAAAATATCAATAAAAGTGATAACGAAACTTTAAGTGATAAGATAAAATTATTAACAATTAAGATCAAACTAACTTTTTTATTGTTAATAATAGGTTTCATAGAAAGACATTGGAAATGCCATTATCAATTGATATTTCCTTTTTTATTTTTATTTTTTTGTTAGAATGATACTAAGACTAATTATATAATCTATATATTTGGCCTAGAAAATCACAAATTTGAAACTAATAATAAATATAAATATAGTAGAAAGTTTTCCTTTTTACAATTATACTTTTTTTTTTTTTAAAGTTCAAAACTTTTAATTTAGAAAAATATTTAGTTGTTACACATTTTCCCTTTTATTTGTAAATAACAACATATAATTGTTAGCAAATTTTATAAAAATAAACATGAAAAATATCATAATCAAATATATTTATTTTTTAAATTTTATATTAATTCACATGCCCATAATAGTTTTTTCCTTAAAAAATTTTCCTTATCATATTTTTAAATTTTTTGGATATTTCATTTTTTAAAGTCCTATCAAAGAAGAATAATGATCATGTGTGCAACTATGGAGAAACTAGAATAACAATTTTTTATTTATTTCTGATTCTTTACAATATGAATAGATACAAAATATATAGAAAAAAAAAAATAGGTACAACTGGAACTCCTAGAAATCAGTTGTAATATACATGGAAATACATTAAAGAATAATCTTTATTTTCCTAATTATAATCCTATTCTTAACTACCCAAAATAATTGTTTAAATTAGGAAAAAAATCTTGGCCTTAATTTTCAAAAATCAAAGAATAATCTAAGCTATTTTTCTACACTTCCCTTCAAGCTGGTTCGAAAATATCAACGAGGCCTAACTTGTTGACTAGTTGCTCGAATGCTTGCTTGGATAGACCTTTGGTGGAAATCTCTGCTAGTTGTTCATTAGTTAACATGAAGGCATGTAGATTAATCCACTCTCCAACTTTTCTTTAATAAAATGTCTATCTATCTCAACATGTTTGGTTTTGCTATGTTGCACCAGATTGTTAGCAATATTTATGGTTGCCTTATTATCATAGTAGATAATCATTAGTCTCTTAATCTTGATCCTTAATTCTTCAAGTAGTTTTCTCAATTAAAGGAGCTCACACATATCATGAGCCACAACTCTCAATTTTATCTCAACGCTACTTCTTGTCACCATTGTTTGTTTTTTACATTTCCAGGTTACAAAATTTCCACCAACAAATGTACACCTGAAGTAGATCTTTTATCTACAATCTAGTGTGCCCAATTTGCATCTGTAAATGCTTCCAATCGAATATGTTAATTTTTTTTTTTTGAATAATAAACCTCTACTAAGAGTTTTCTTGGGGTAATTAGGATTTTGTACATAGTTTCTAAATGCTCTCCCCTTAGGTTTATGCATGAACTGACTCACCATACTAACCAAGAAGGCTATATCTGGTCTAGTATGTGACAAATAAATCAAATTTCCTACAAGTCTCTAGTAACTCTCCTTATCGACATTTTACCACCTTTAGTGAGGCAAATTTTATGGTTTAGGTTAATTGGAACTTCAGTAGGCTTACAACCTAGCATTCCTACTTCCTTCAACAAGTCAAGTGCATATTTTCTCTGTGTGACTATAATACTAGTCTTTCAATACACCACTTCCATTACCAAAAGATATCTTAGAAGACCTAAATCCTTCATCTCAAATTCTTTTGGAAGTTCCTCTTTTAGGTAATCAATTTCATACACATCATCCTCTATCAAAATTATGCTATCAACCTACTATTAAGATGGTTGTTTTACCTTCCCTGGAAAATTTGGAAAGCATGGTGTGATATGACTAACTTTATCGATACCCTGCCCCCTTGATAGACTTTGAAAAATGATCAAACCAGGCCCTAGGAGATTGCTTTAATCCATACAATGATCATCGTAACCTACACATCTTTTCTCAACCATAATTTTCTTCAAAGCTAGGTGGTAACTGCATAGAGAATTTTTCTTCAAATTCACCATTCTAAAAGACATTTTTGACATTAAGTTAGTGGAGAGGCTAATTTAAATTTATAGCAAGAGATAGTAAAACACTAACGGTATTCATTTTCGTAATTGGTGTAAACATCTCATAATAGTCAATTCCATATGTCTAAGTGTATCCCTTTTGCCACAAATCTTGCCTTGAATCGATCAACAATACCATTTGGTTTGTGCTTCACCGAAAAAATCCATTTACATCTAACATGAGACTTTCCTTTTAGTAGCTTCACCAAATTCCAAGTTCCATTTTTTTCAAGGGCTCTAATTTCCTTCATGACTACATTCTTCCACTCAGGAATAATGAGAGCTTCCTACATCGTCTTTGGAACAAACTACACTGGACATATTAGACAAAAAAACTTTATAGGCATGTGAGAGACAATGATAGGACATAAAATTTGAAATTGGATGAAGTGTACAAGACTGAGTTTCTTTTTTAAGAGTAATAGGTAAATCAAGATCATTAATATATAAAAGGAGAAGAATAAGAATTACTTGTGCCTTCTAGATTAGTGGATATCCATTCAAGTTCTTGGTAATGCACTGATGGTTGTTCTATCATCCTCGAATTAGTTCTTCTAGAGTAGACATGAAACTTTGATTATGGTAAATCTTCCTCCCTTAGTTGTTGTGTTAGTATTTTAAATAAGGGAGATGACACAAGTGAAGAATGTGAAGAAGGGATAGGAGAACAAACAAGTGATCAAATAGGAATGGAAGACATGCTCTCAAGTGATGAGAAAAGTAGAGGAATGGTTTTCCAAAATGATGCTTCATTAGAATTCTCCTCCTAAAGGTAAGTGTGGCATAATATGGTTGTTGTTTTTTTTTTTTTTAAAAAAAAAAAAAAAGTGGCATCGAGATTGACCAACATCGTTTTAGTGAAATGATCATAACACGTGTACCATTTTTAGGTTAGTGAGTATATTAGGAATAGACATTCAATGGATTTAGGGTCAAGCTTACCACGATGATCAGGATCATGGTCATGAACACATATTGTACAACCAAATGTTCTTAGAGGAAGAGAAGTAAATAATTTTGTGGTAGGGTAAAATTGAGTGAAAGTAGATGAAGGTGTGGCAAAATCGAGGACCTAAGAAGGCATCCTATTTATGAGATAAGAAACAATTAAAATGGCCTCACCCCGAACTATTTTGGGACACAATTTGTGAACATGAGTGATTGGGCTACTTCAAGAAGGTGTCTATTAATTATTTTTTCCACTCCATTTTGTTAGGGTGTTTTGATACAAGAAGAGTGGTAAATAATACCATTTTTTGAAAGGTATGTACCTAGGATAGAAGAATAGTGTTCTTTCCCATTATCAGTTTGTAACATTTTTATTTTTGTTTCAAATTGGTTTTGGATCATCTCATGGAAGTTTTTGGATACTCTCTTAACCTTGGTTTTTTCCTTTATCAAATATACCCAATACAAATGTGTGTGATCATCAATGAAAATGATAAGCCATTGTGTTTGTATAATGTTGTTCACTCTTGAGGGCCCCCATATATCACTATGCACAAGGACAAAAGGAGCAGGTTTTTCATATGGTTGTGGCAGGAATTGAGCCCTTTGATGTTTGGAAAGTTCACAAAATTTACATTGAAGTTTTGAGACTTGTTTATTTTTTAACACTTTGAAAACAAATGTTGCAAATAAGAAAGGATGGGATGCCTTAATCTAAAATGTCATAACATAATTTCTTCAGTTGAAGGTTGATTTGCCACTTGAGCTTGCCTTGCTGAGAGATTTTCATCCTCAAAGTAGTACAACCCATTTATTTCTCTAGCACTGCCAATTGTCCTTTCTGAATCCAAATATTGGAATTCACAATGACTATCTTTAGTAAATTTACTGACTGAAAACAAATTACAAGACAAATTAGAAACACAAAGAACCAAATTTAAGGTCAAGTTTTTTGAAATAGGTATAGACTTTTTTCCAACAATTATGATAATGTACCATCAATAATCTATGCCTTTTGATTCCTAGAACATGAAAAATGTGAAGTAAATAAATTAGAAAAACTGGTCATATGGTTAAAAGCCCTTGAATCAATGATCAATGAAACTTTATTACTTGGAATGACATTGAGAGCATTTTTTAAATTGCCTTGCTTGGCCAAAATACAAGTAGAGGAAGGATTGGATTGACTCTTAGATAGGTTAACGACACAATGTAGTAAATCTCATTACTCCTTTGTGAAAGGTTTGACCTCTTGTTCTCCATTGTTTACAATTTTTTGTTCAACAGGTCCAACATTAAAGGCACGAGTAGCACTTCCATTTTGCTCATTTTGATTTGGCACATTCTCAGGTTTGTGGTGAAGCTAGCAACACGTTTCTCTAGTGTGGCACAACTTCTTACAAAAGTCACACCACTTATTTTCATACTGGTTGTCTTGTTAATCATTTCTCTTGAAACTTCGAGTTTGTTTAATAGTAAGAGTCTTTTCAGTATTGCTAGTTTTGAGGGTAGAAGTTTCTATAACTAGGCTAGAATCCTTTTTTTTTTTTCCCATTACAACTTTCTTCACTTTTTACAAGCATGAATGCTTCTTCCAGATCAGCGAAAGGTTTATTCTCCAATACACGATCACAAACCTAATTGTATTCAAGATTAAGCCCCAAAAGAAATTAGTAAACTATATTTTATTAAAGCATTTCCTTTACCCGTCTTGCATCAGTTGGTGACTCCATTTTTAGGGTAGTGTACAAGTCCAATTCAAATAATAATCCTTTGAGAATATTAAAATTCTATATTATACTTAAAGCTCTTTGCTTGGCTTTCTGGATTTGTCTCTTAATATGAAAGATTTAGGAAGTAAATCCCACCTTTGAATATGTCTTATTCACTACTGTTCAGATATCATGTGTTATAGGGAAAAGAAGATAAGTTTTACTTATCTCTAGTTGAATAGAATGCAACAACCAAGACATAATAAAGGAATTTTTAATTTCCCAAACTTCATAACTTGGTTCTATGGTTGTTAGGAGAAGTAAGGCACCATTAACATATTTAAATTTCCCTTTTCCCATCAAAGAGATTTTAGTTGATTGAGTGTCTCTATAATTTTTTTTCCATTCAATTTCACAGTTGAGATTTGAAGGGTAAGATTATTATTACGTGAAAGAGTTTGAGGGTTTGTGGTGATAGGTTTTGAAGGTTCTGTCATGTTTACAAAAACAAAAGAGGGGAAAACATAGGGTTGAATCAGACTATAATACTCAATGCAAAGAAAAAAGGACTAACCAAAAATGTTAAACAAGGCTAAAATAATACTACAATATGAAAGGAACATGAGTGGAGCTGATATGAATGGGTAGTAGCAAGTATGCTTGGAAAACAAACACCTAATGACAATCTCTCTCTATATATTTTTTTGTTTGGATTAAAAACAAAGGAGAATAGAAAAAAAAAATCATTAAGAAACTAACTCTGATACTGTTATTTTGATTGCCTTAGAATGGCAATTGATGCATGTGTTTTAATTATTGTTTTATTTTTCAGTTATTTAAAAGTTTAAGTCCTAATATTTAGGAAGTTGTTGGTTAACTTGTTTCATGCCGTGAATCATGGCTAAAATGTAGGACCATGATCTTTGTTTTTGTTTGTTTTTTACTTTTTATTTATTGTAAATCAGTTGAATGAATTAATAAATTCCCTTTGCATCATTTCTTGAGTTTAACCTTTCAATAGTTCTCTTGCTACAAATTATTGTCAGTCTTCTAGTTGTTTCTAGATTAAAAACTAACAATTGGTATTAAAGCAATCTTCTTGAGGGATTTGTGTTAAAGTACGCTACATCATGGAAGCAGAGGCTAGTTTTTCATCAATTGCTTTGCCTGTCTTTAATGGAAATAATTACCAGATTTGGGCAGTATGCATGGAGAACTTGGAAGCTTTGGATCTTTGGGAGACTGTAAAAGAGGATTATGATATCCTAGCCTTACTGAATAATCCCACTATGGCTCAAATCAAAGCTTATAAGGAGAAAAAAAAAATGAAGAAATCAAAGGCTAAGGCATGCTTGTTCGTTGCGGTGTCACCCATGATTTTCATAAGAATCACATACCTTAAAAAAACAAAAACAATAGGGATTATCTTAAAGAAGAATATGTAAGAGACGAAAGGATAAAAGGTATGCAAGTTTTTGAATTTGATAAGGGAATTTGAGTTTCAAAAAATGAAGGAATCTGAAACAATTAAAGACTATCTAGATAGACTTCTAAGTATTGTAAACAAAGTAAGGTTACTCGGCTTTGAATTAAATGATTCAAGGATTGTAGAGAAGATCCTTGTCACGGTGCTTGAAAGGTATGAAGCAACTGTTATAACCTTAGAGAACACTAAGGACTTGTCAAAGATATCCATGGTAGAATTGCTTAATTCTTTGCAGGCACAAGAGCAAAGGAGGCTTATGAGGCAAAATGTCATCACTAAAGGAGTTTACAACCAAAACATCATAGAGCTGAGAAGAACAAGAAGAAAAAAAAGAAGGGCTAGGAAGAAAACAATGACTTTATGACCTCGAGCAACAACAAAAGTAGAAATGGAAATTTCAAAGGAAAATATTTACCCTGCCAGTACTATGGGAAGAAAGGCCATCCTCCATTTAGATGTTGGAGAAGACCCGATACCAAATATTCCAAATGCAACAAGCTCGGACATGAGGCTGTGATATGCAAGCATAAAAATCAGATACAGGAAGCAAATGCTCAAGTTGCTAACCAAAAAGAGAAAGATCAACTTTTTGTTGTCACTTGCTTCTCAAGCAGGAAATCAAGTGAAACTTGGTTGATAGATAGTGGTTGTACAAACCACATATCCCATGACCGGACTCTCTTCAAAGATTTAAAGCCCACAATAATCACAAATGTTAGAATAGGAAATGGTGATCACATTCCTATGAAATGAAATGGAACCATTGCCATCTCAACAAACATAGGCACAAAGACAATCTCAGATGTTCTCTTTATACATGATATTGATCGAAATTCATTGAGTGTTGGCCAACTCATAGAAAAAGGATTCAAAGTGTCCTTTGAAAACAAGCATTGTCTCATTCACGATGCAAATGGACAAGAATTTTTAAGAGTAAAAATGAGATACAAAAGCTTCTCATTTGATCCAATCGAGGAGAAACATGCCGCTTATTCTATTGAGGAGAATGTTACTCAAAAATGGCACAAGAGACTTGGCCATTGCCATCTTTAAGGAATGTTGCTGATGAAGAAAAATGAACTGGCAAAAGGATTACCAACCTTCGCATATCACTTACTGAATTGTCATGCTTGTCAATACAGTAAACAAAAGCGAAGACCATTCCCAAAGTCAACTTGGAAAGGCAGTCACAAGTTGCATATAATCCACACAGATGTATACGGTACTCAAAGAACTATGTCTTTAATAGTTAGTCGATATTACATTGCTTTCATTGTTGATTTTACAACATTATGTTGGATTTTTTTCTTAAAATTCATGTAAGAAGTGTTAGAGTGTTTTGGAAGTTCAAGAAAATGGTGGAAAACCAAAGTGGCTAAAAAATTCAAGCTTTAAGGTCAGATAATGGAAACAAATACACCTTAGAAGAATTTAATTTGTTTTGCGAGGAAGCGGGCATAGAACACTAGCTTACTACTCCATATACTTCACAACAAAACAAAGTTGGTGAAAGAAGAAATAGATACATAATGGAGATGACTAGATGTATGCTTCATTACAAGGAGTTGCCAAAGAAGTTTTGGGCAAAGGCGACAAGTACTGTAGTTTTCTTGCAGAACAGATTGCCTACCAAGGCATTGAAGGATAAAACTCCATTCGAGGCATGGTAGGACTATAAACCTTCACTCAATTTCCTTAGAGTGTTCGGTTGTGTGTGCTTCTCTCACATTCCACAGGTCAAGTGTGATAAACTTGACAAGAAGTCAGAACCAGGCATCTTCGTGGGATAAAATTCCTCATCTAAAGCCTACAAGGTATATCAACCTTAAACAGGGAAGTTAATTGTTAGTAGAGATGTGTTCTTCAATGAAGATGAGAAGTGGAACTAGGAACAGACACAAGAGACATCCATAAGCAAGCAAAAATCAAGTCTCCCTTTACAAACAACAGAAGTGCAAGCTCCTGAACAATGGCAAGAAGAATTGGAAGATGATCCACCAATCCGTGGAACAAGACCGCTCTATGATATCTATCAAAGATGCAATGTGGCCATTTGTGAACCTGCAAGTTATGAAGAAGCCATTAAAGACCAAAAATGGAAGAAGACAATGGATGAGGAGATGTCAATGATAAAAAAGAACAAGACTTGGGAGCTTGCTGACCTACCAAAGAACAAGAAGATTATTGGAGTAAAATGGGTGTTTAGAACCAAACTAAATGCATATGGTTCTATTAACAAATACAAGACTAGACTTGTAGTTAAAGGGCATGTATAGATTTTTGGGGTTGACTACTCAGACATTTTTACACCTGTGGTTAGATTGGACACTATACCACTCTTGCTAGCAATTACAGCTAAAAAAGGCTAGAAGGTGTTTCAGCTAGATGTCAAATTTGCATTCTTAAATGGTGTATTGCAAGAGGATATTTATGTGGAGCAACCCAAAAGATTTGTGGAAAAATATGAAGATGAAAAAGTCTACTTGCTTAAAAAGGATTTATATGGCTTAAAATAGGCACCAAGAGCCTAGTATAGCAAGATAGATGAGCATTTATCAAGTTTAGGCCTTGAAAAAAGCAAGTCTGAATCTACTCTCTATGTAAAACATAAGGGAAATGAATTGCTCATAGTTTCCCTTTATATTGATGATCTCTTGGTAATAGAAGGTAATGTTGAGCTGGTTGAGGAGTTCAAAAGAGAAATGAAGTAGGTCTTTGAAATGACTGACCTTCGATTAATGACATACTAAGGAAATGGAAATTAAGCAAGATGAAGATGAAGTATTTATATGTCAAAGGAAATATGCTAAGGAAATACTTAAGAAATTTCATATGAAGGATTGCAAAGAAACAACCACACCAATGAACCAAAAGGAGAGCTTAAGCAAGGATGATGAGATTGACAAAGTTGAAAATGGTGATTTCAAAAGCTTGATTGTTTACCTAATGTATCTCACTACATTAAGACCAGACATTTTGTTTGTTGTGAGTCTCTTATATCGTTTCATGCATTGTGCCAGTGAATTGCATCTAAAAGTAGAAAAAAAAGTGATGAGATACATTAAATAAATAGTCGACTTGGGTGTAAAGTTTAAGAAGAATCAATGTTTCAAGTTGCAGGGATTTTTTGACGGTGATTGTGGAGGATCGGTTGATGACATGAAAAACACCTTTGAGTATTGTTTTAGTCTTGATTCAGGGATTTTTTGTGGTGCTCTAAGAAATAGGAGACAATTGCACAATCCATTATAGAGACGGAGTTTATTGTAGCTACTATAGCTGTCAATCAGGCATATGGTTAAGAAAAACTATGTGTGATTTGCACTAAAGCAATAGAACAATACAAAAGTTCTTGTTGATAATTAGAAAACAATTACAATTTCTCACAATCCAGTCTTTCACGGGAAGACCAATCACTTCAAAATCAAGCTTTTCTTTCTATGAGAGGTGCAGAAAAAAAAATGAGAAATTGCTTTCATTTACTACAAGTTTGAAAATCAACTGGTAGACATTTTTATAAAACCATTACCTATCAGCAAGTTTGAAACTCTTAAGGAAAAAGCTCGGGGTTTGCAGCACCTAATGCAAAAAAGAGTGTTATTTTGACTGCCTTAGGACTGTAGTTTGTGCATGTGTTTTAATTGTTGTTTTATTTTTTAGTTATTTAAAAGTTTAAGTACTAGTCTTTAGGAAGTTGTTAGTTAACTTGTTTCATGTTGTGAATCATGGCTGAAATGTAGGACCATGATCTTTGTTTTTGTTTGTTTTTCAATTTCTATTTATTGTAATTCAATTGAATGAATTAATGAATTCCATTTGCATCATTTCTTGAGTTTAACCTTTCAATAGTTCTCCTGTTGCAAATTATTGTTAGTCTTCTAGTTGTTTCTAGATTAAAAACTAATAGATACCATGTGTGCAACCATGGAGAAACCGAAATAAAAGATTTTTTTTTTTCTAATTCTTTGCAATATGAATAGATACAAAATATATAGGAAAAAAAATGTACAACTGAAACTTCTAGAAATTAGTTGTAATATATATAGAAATACATTAAAGAATAATCTTTATTTTTGCAATTCTGATCCTATCATTAACCACTTAAAAATATTGTTTAAATTAGGAAAAAATCTTGGCCTTAATTTCCAAAAGTCCAAGAATAATCCGAGCTTTTTTTCTATAGTTCATAAATAAGGCAAAAAGAATTATTACCAAATATTGTTAACTTTAATTTGTCTATTTTTTTTTTCTTCTTTCCATATTTCTTTTACTTCTTTCAAGGTTTTTATACTTGTATCATTTTCCTTTTTTCTTTTCTTAGAAAATGTTGAATTAAGTTTGATATAATTCTTTATTATTTAGATTAAAATTATTCTTTTTGGTGGAAGTGATTTTATTTTTGTGCATTATCTTAAAATTATCGATATTATGTTATTCAAATTAAAAACTGCCATTTTTTCTTCAAATTAATGCTTTGATAAGATGTAAAATAAATTTAGTATATTAATATAAAAATATGATGACTCAATTTGATACTATATGATAAAAAGTTTAAATGTAAGTGTGAGTTAGGTAAATAAAAAAAACAATAATTTTGATTTTGTGTATTATAGAGAGCAAGATCTTATTAGCTATTTTACAAACCTTATACGAATTCGTGTCAAATGATAATAATATTGGTTATATAATTTATATATTTGGTAGAAAAACATAGATTTGAAACTAATAATAAGCATTATCTAAATATATTAGAAACTTTTCCTTTTTACAGTTATCCAAATACTTTTTAAAGTTCAAAAATTTTCATTTAGAAAAATATTTAGTTGTTGCACATTTTCACTTTTATTTGTAAAGAACAATACATAATTGTTGGCAAATTTTATAAAAATAAGCATGAAAGATATTATAATCAAATACATTTCTTTTTTGAGATTTTATACTAATTCACATACCATAGCTCTTTCCTTAAAAAACTATTCTTATCAAATTTTAAAATTTTTGGATATTTTATTTTTTTAAGTCTTATAAAAGAATAATCATGTTCACAAATAAGGTTAAAAGAATTATTGTCAAATATTGTAAACCTAAATTTATTTAATTTTTTTATTTTTAATTTTCCATCATTCTTTTACTTATTTCAAGGTTTTTATACTTTTTTTATTTTTTCCTTTTTCTTTTCTTAGAAAGTGTTGAATTAATTTGATATAGTTTTTTATTATTTAGATTAAAATTATTCTTTTAATGACAATGATTTTATTTTTGTGTATTTTCTTAAAATTATCTCTATTATGCTATTGATTTTTTGTCTTTATTTTTATTTCAAAATTTCATATCAAATTAGGACCCATGGATCTATGGATGTAGGGCAAAGCATAAAAGACTCATTGAAACAACACCATTTATAGAATAGTCTCAAACATATTTATGTGTTAATTAATTGTGAGGAAGTGACATCATTTATTGAGTAAGATACTTATTTCAATAAAACTTTCTTCCTATGCTCATGTAAAAATTTAATCTTGATCTTTATAAGCATCATAATTATAAATCTTTGTTTATTAGAGAGCATAAGCAATCTATTAAGGCCAAGCCTCATAATTGTGCATGAGATGTAGATTTGATTCACACAAAAGAGTTCATTAGTTAATTTGAGGAACGTGTAAGTAAATTTAACATATAAATTTTTCTGTTAATTAATAAACATATATTTATTATTGTATGATATTTGAATATAGGTTATATAAATGTAACGTGAAGGTCCAATTTCTGAACACATACTATCATTGTCTCGTGGACCAAGTACATCAGTTACATGTTATAGAGGGTGTATCATTAATAGCTTTAGCTTCCATACAAAAGAATGAGAAAAAGGGGAAAAAAAACTCAAAATAGTGGAGTTATTGTAACCATAGAGGTATCAAGCTTTACAAGTGAAAGATATGAACCCAATTTCTAGTTGTGTTTCTTACTATGGTGTGCTAACTAACATAGTAGAACTATACTATTTAAGTGGAAATGGAGTTATTTTATTCAAGAGTAACTGGTGGGATGTAATCAATATTGGAAGGGGATAAAAAATTAATGAGTATAGATTTATGTGTTTGAATTTTGAACGAACCATATGCCTAATTAAACCATTTGTGCTTGCATATCAAGCAAAACAAGTCTTCTATGTTCAAAATTCAAATGACACAAAATGACACACTGTTGTAGATATACAAGCTCAAAAGGTTTATGATATGAATCAAGAAGTATCTACTAATGATCCAAAGTTATATCAACAACCTATAACACTTCATAGTCAATGTTATGTGCATGACTTCGTTAAGAATGATTTAATCAATTGGGACATAAATGATATTGTAGGAGATAGTGGCTAATGATGAGTTGAAAGAGATATGGATGATGTGTAGCTAATAATATTGGTAAGCATATAAATATATATTATTTGGTATATAAGTTGTAATTTATTTCACACTATTTATGTGACTTATTCTGCATTATATTTTATAATTTATTTTATTATGTAAGAAATGTCACAAAAGGAGGAAGAATGCAAATAGTGGCTCCAGAAGATGAGTTGGAGAATCTACAACAACTCTTAGACATGCAACCATTCTAGTCCCTTTGATTCTTTAGATCCTTCTACCATTAGTATGATTAAGAAATTTCTATTCCATTTTATATAGAATAAATAAATTATGTTTCTTATTATTGCTTTTAACAAGTTTCTCATCTAGCAAAAAAAGGACATGTGGCCTAACTGTAACTTAGATTTACTCGACATGAAACCAAAGGAAAAGAAATCTATAAGATTCAATGACAAAGGGCAAGTTGTTTATGATAGAAAATGGGAAAGAATTTTAGGCTATATGGGGACATTGGTATGATCTCAACATAATGTACCCATTCAAGTTCAATATTGGAATCAAGTTAGTGACAATGTGAAGGAAAAGATTTGGGTTTTAGTATTGGTATATGTCAATTATTATTCATTTAATGTTATTTTTAAAAAATGATAAGTTTTATGTATAACTACATTTTAATGAAATACAAGACAAATATGAAGTAGATGAAACATGCAAAAGCTATATTCTTAGTTGTTATGGAAATTTGTTTAGATGTTAGAGGAAATAATGAAGGCAAAATATTATGCCCTTTATGATACAGGTGATCAAGAAAGATTGTGACATTGACCTCCACACTTATCGAAGAATGAGTGGAGGTGGCTCATCCACTTTTGGGGCACACTTGAGACAAAGGTAAACATAATGATCTTTTCTTGATAGTGTATGTTGTGATACACATCTTGACATAAGATAATATTTATTAGTTATATCTAACTTAATACTTCATTTATAGTAATTTTTATTAAGTTTCTAGTATCTATATAAGTGTTCTATTTTTTAATTTAATACAAGACATATCAAGAAAAAAAAAAAACAAATAAGGGAAAACAAGTGATAAAACATACATTAGGATAAAAAAAGTTATGCCCAAATCCGGTATGAACAGGTTGAAAATTTATTATTAATAAGATTTGTTTGTACATTGATAGTTCATAAAAAATAACTAAATTGTTTCACTTATAAGAATAAGCACAGAAAAAAGAGGATTGGATCGAGCCTAATAGAATTGAGATGTTTGTCTTGACACATACAAAAAAGGATGGGATGCTTATTGATGATCGTTCTAAGGAGATTTTGGTAATGAAGTAAATAAATTTTAAATACTTGTATTTCAATCATAGCAACATACTAAAATTATTTTAGAAGTTAACAATTATTTTTGTTTTTTATAATTTCATAATCAATTTCAACAATTACTATCCTAACCTAAGGGGATATCTTCCTTTGCTTCTACATCATCTATAGCTTCTATATCTATAGATGAGATATATACTCAAGTGATGGGTCTAGAGAGGCATGGATGTGTTCAAGGGTGTGGATTTGGTCCTACTCCTACCTAAATATTTGGTTCTACCAGTAAATCAATAGTTACTCTTACAACACAACTTGAAAATGTTTACGAGTTACTAGTAACTGTAGAACAAAATTTTATAAATGTAGTTAAAAAACTCTCATATGTGAAAGAAACATTTGAAGAGCGGTTGATAGAAATTCAAAGAAAGACATGAGAAAAAGTGAAAGAAGAGTTTGAAGGAAAATATGGAAACACAAAGACAAATGCAAGCACAACTTCAAGAATAGATGATGAAACAATTTCAATCAAGGTGGTAGAATTTTGGAGATTATGCTACATCTTTATATGATAGATTCTCAATTTTATTTTTATCTTTATTATTTATGACTATTATATGATGTTTGGTTTATTAACTTGTTACATTATGCCAAAATGTAATAAATTTGAATCTCTTTTGTTATTTTTTTTGTCATATTATGTTTGTTATTTGATGACATATATTGATATATAAGTTTCTAACTAGTTAGGGATAACTGATTATAATATATTATAATACATTTAAAATTTGAATTTTGAAATTGTTTTAAGTGTTTAATTGCATATACAGGTCTAAAATGAGTTTGTTCAGGTTTAGAAAAGGTTTGGAAAATGGGAATCTATAAAAGACTAATTGTCTAAATATAACAAATTTTAGTCACAATCATTAAAACTCATGACCATAAGTTCACATTTAGTCACGGTCAGATAGGTGGCCGTGACCATAAGTCTATATTTAGTCACAAGCATGTAAGAGACTGTGACCATAAGTCTACATTTAGTCACAGTCACTTATGTGGCTATGACCATACTTCTATATTTAGTCACAATCACTTACTTGATTGTGACCAAATCAGCTGAAAAACACTAAAAGTGTCCCTCACTTTTTGTCACAATTTTTTGACACCCATCACAAAAAATGAAACCATATGGTCATGGCCACTTTGGGAACCATGACCAATAACTTTACTTACATATGCTATTGTGACGCTCAGTTATGGTTTCATATGGCTATGATAATTGGTTTTGGTCACAGAGTTATAAGATTTGGTGATGGTTGGTGATACTAACCAAAAGTCCTATGTCTTGTTGTGATCCTTTAAGATTTATAATTGCATTCACCGGCTCTAATAGGTATTACAATATGTTCAAGTATTCTACCAACTTGAAGTCTTTGCACTAAAAAAAAATAAATAAATAAGTAGGAGAGGTTTTAATCACTACTACAAAAATTGTAAATAATGGCGTTTAAATCCTTGGCGCTTCTAAAAAGTGACAAGGAATGCAATGAACATTAATTGTATAAAAGAATAATGGCGGTTTATAAACATGGTGTTTTATGTAAGCGTCATTATTGCACTTCATCATTCTTGGCAGTTGTAAGAAGTGTCATTGTCTCCTATTATTTATATATAGTCATATTTCCCCATTTCTCAAACATCCCGCTTTGTCTCAACATATATCCCGCCTCATCTGAAAAAACCTAGAAAACTAAACCCATCATCCCTGATTTCTTGCCTTTAGCAAACTCGTCGGAGATGCCCTGATTTCTTGCCTTTAGCAAACTCGTCGGAGACGCCCAACTATCGAACGATCAACTACTGACTGGTGATAATGAGAGCACCTCATCGGAGACACCCAAAAACACTCCATTGTGTCAGGTAATTTCTAACAGTGGGTAAAAAAACAATAATAAAAAAAAATAGAATTGGAATCATGCGTTTTCAAAGCTTGAACGCAGTCAATCTATTAGAGTTTTCAAGATCTGGTATTTCAGTTGGAAAGGTTAAATTTTTTGGTTTGTTTGAGTGCATTTTGATTTGGGTTGTAGTTGGCTGGTATTCAGAGTGGTGTAGAGAACGTCAATGTCTGGAAATGGAGAAGAGGGGAAAGCCTTGGCTGGGAGCATTGGTGGTGGTGTCTTTGTTGTTTCAAAATCTTAGGGTTTCGTTGGTCTCTCAAGATTGAAGTAAGTGGTTTTTCATTTTGAGTGTTTGGTTGTAGGGAAAGTGGATAAATCAGTTACAAATATGCAGAAAATTTATTTCAAAATTGATTTTGGGGCTTTGAATTTTAATTTAGTTTGATGTTTATTTGGGTATGTACAGGTGTGGCTGCTTTGTTCCAATTTCAAAGAGAAAGAGAGTGGTGAGAGAAATGTTTGGGCTTTGGTGAATTGGGATAATGAGAGCTTCATCTCTGTTCGTGGTTTGAAGTGGAGTGCTCCAATTGGAAAGCAGCAATTTGTGAGTGATTCTTCCCTAAAAAAAACAATTATGGAATAATTTTCTATTGTGCTTTGGAATGAAATGATTCTTGTTGCTTCTTCTTGGAGGAGCTTTGCAGCATCCCCTGTTGATAGCTTCTTCCCAAGAACGAAATGAATGTGTTTGAGGATGATTTTGAAACATGGAGTCTTAAGGGCAGTCCTAGCAGGACTCGAGAGTACATGTTGGATGGCCACAACCCTTTGGAGCCCAGAATAAGTTCCGAATGGAACTATGGGCCTGAGCACTGAGACATCAGTTTTGCATAGAGTGTTTTCTCAGCAAGGATTAATTAATTGAAAATTCTGGCAATAAAGAAATTGGCACTATTCTATTTTAGCCATAATCCAAGTGATTTTGTTAAAATGAACACAAAAGTTTCTTAATGATAATCATGGCATAACTGTTTGTAGACTGGGAAGAATTCAACTTTTTACTTGGTTATAAGTGTCATTAGCAAGGAGTTTGGGGGAACTTCCTTTAACATTATTTCAATAGATGTGGTTATATGTAGAACATGGAGTAAATAAATTATCACATGCCAATACAAGTTTAGTTTTGATGGATACTATTTGGGTAATCTGATGCGAGCTGGCATCCAAGGGACTAGCAAAACCTCTAGCCACGAGATAATGAAGAACTTTAAGCTGACTAGTTTTGGTTTACTACTAAGGCTGAAATTTTGACCTTTTTTGAAGGCTTGAAAGATGTCCTTTCCTAGGGGATGATATTTTCCCTTTTGAAAGATATTCTTCCATGGTCATTTCCTTTGCCCAATACCAAGAGACATGACTTCTAGAGCTACAATCATTAGATGATAGAGATGTTTGATTTATCAGAATACATGGAAATTTCTTTCTATTGGAAGCCTAGATTAGCTAATCATGCAATTAATGGAACCTACACATGGAATTGGGCTAAAAAAAAAATGATTCACTAAAAAGTTCTAGCTTGTTACCCTCTGATTTTTATTTTTTTTAATGGGCAATAAAAGCTTAAACTGTAATTCCAACTGTTGGGATATTCAATACCTTATTTAGAGATTTCATTTGGTCAAAGCATTTAAAACTTGCAAAAATTTTCTTATATATCTTTCTCTTGATGGCAAAATTTGGGCTATTTTTTTTGGTGAATATATCAATGTTTTATTCCATTTTTGAGACTTTTTACTTTATTTGATCTGGAATCCTTAATGAAGTCAAAAGAGTGACAATTGTGGATCACTTAGTGTGTGCACGTCTATATATGATAAATTCTATATGGCAATATATAGAAAGCATTTCAAAGAATTAAAAATAAAACTTAAATATTTTTGGTTTTATAGGAATATTCTATATAGGATAAATTCTATATGGCAATATTTTGGTTTTATTTCCATTTAATAGAAAATGGAATTGACGCCCTAATATTTTTTAATTAAATATTCCTATGTTATCTTTATACTATTTTTAAATATTTTTTATGAATTAATTAAATATTTAGTAAATTTAATATTACTATATATATATATTAATTAAATATATATTTCATTAATTACAATATTTTTTAATTACTATATTTAATTAATTAAATATTACCATATATACATTAATTCAATATTTTGATACAATGTAGTACGTTAAAAAATTGAATTAAAATTTAGATGTTCATTAAATTTAGTTTTATTTTACACTTTTCTTCTTCTACTTTCTATATTTTCTATAAAATCTATTTTGATTTTGGAAAAAAGGATGGGAAAAATATAATTTTAGTAAATATATTAATTCTCTAATCCAAATAAATAAAATCAATTTAATAAATAAATATAATTATAACACAAATACTATTGATTCTACCTAAAATATATTGAAGGTAGTTTGGAAGCATTTATCATAATGTTGGAAGTCTTTGGTAATAATCGAAAATGTTTTTCTCATAAACATTTAACATTTGGTAAATTTTAATTGTGATTTTGAAAATTTGTATTACCAAATGATAATTTTTGAACTAACTCATGAAATATGCATTTTTCACAAATTATTTTTTGGTAGCCTATTATATATATATATTATAAGTTATTAAAATAATTTACTTGATTGATTATAAATATATTAAAATAATTTACCAAACCATTTGAAAATAGAAAATAGTACAAATAAAATTGATAACACAAAATTTAATTATAACCTAAAAACAATTTTAGGATATTTGGCTCTAAGGGGTATTTGGGATAAATTTCCTATTACCATGATTACTTAGTATAGATACTTAAAAGGTTAAAATTATAATTTCAAAATTTTTTTATTAAATTTTTAAAATTATGAACACTATGTTCCATGTTCATTACTATGTGCTCCTATATTATGATATATGGTTTAAAATTAATTCTCGATTTCTCCATTACGATGCACTATTTATTTATTTTACATAGGCATCTAGAATTTCTTCACATTTTATTTAGATGTATATTATATTAGTTTTATAATAAAGAGATTAAAATTTTAATCAAACAAAAAATATTTTTATTTTCATAATTTTTATTTTAAATGAAAAAGATATATGTTAAACCATATATTATCCCTATAATGCTTGTGAATTCTTCTCAAAAACACAAATCTAAAAAAAAAAAACCAAATGCAAAAGCACAACATAGAGACAAGTTTAAATTATATAGTTCACAAAATACCATTATAGGCTAAAATTTAGACAAAAATAAAATTAATTATTAAATATTGATTGTCTTATTATTTGTTTTGTAGGATAATTACTTGATGTGTATTTAAAATTGTCAATTTAGATTATTTTGATTAAATTTGGTGTGGACCTTTTTGTAGAAGATGTTGCTCTCTAAGTTGTGAAAAGGCTTTTAGGCCTCCATGTTAAATGTTACATATTTAAGATAAACATGATAGAATGAGAGTTATGTTGTTTTGTTGTAATATTCCAATTAGTAATCATGTTTTAATTTTACTCAACTATGCTTGCATGCAACCTTAGAGTTCCCGTTCAAGTATCATTGTGAGACAAAAGTTTATGTTATTACATAGTAAAGACATTTTAGTTGTCAAAAGGTGAAAATGGTTTTATCTATGCTAGTTTCACGTTGACAACTTTTAAATTGTCTACCATGTGATAAAGATCTTTTCTCTACAAATGATGCTTGAATTGTCCGATTGGACAGTGTAGGAAAACATAATATCTATGAAGTTAATTGCTTGTTCTTAATTTATTTTAAATAAATTTTGGTACTATTTCCTCTTGTTCTCTGGGTACATACTTGGACAAGGTGACATATTATGTTTTGTCCATTTTGTGTACTTGGAGAACCATAGGGAAATGCTGCCAAAATTTTTTTAAAATTAAATTGAGCACATTGGCAGGTGACACATAGAGATTATGTATTCCTATATGGGATAGGAACCACTCCCTAATTTACAATGTTGGAGATGTTAGATGGCATAAAACATGCAACATAGCTTGAATTGTATATGCTAATAATATTAATATGCACTTGTTTAATTGAGGTTATGCATCACCTTTAATGCAAGTACTCAAGGTCAATAACATTTATAGCTTCTTAATCACTACTACATATAACACATACAATGACTTTTTTTTTTCTTGGCTTTTTTAAAAATTGTCAATAATTAGCGTGTTATTCCAATAGTGTAAATATATGTACAAAAGTCATAATGATTAGAAAATTAATGCTCACCCTTTTTCTCTTAAATCTAGCCTCTTAAACAAATGTTGTATTAAATTGATTATTGATTATTCTTTGAACAGAAGAAAGAGAGGTTGCTAAACGAATGACACAGAAAATGTTGATATTTTCTTCAATTTGAAGTTTGATCACTATTGGAAGTTTGTTATTAAAAAATGGACCGTTCATGGATCTCAAAGGATAGAAGATCGAAGGAGTATGAGGATGGGGTAGAACATTTTATCACATTTGCAATACAAAATTCTGTAAATAAAAACTCCATTAAATGTCCATGTTTACAGTGTGGTAATATGATATTCCATACTCCTCAAAAGATTAGAGAGCATATGTTTTTCCATGGAATTGATCAAAGTTACTATACATGGTATTGGCATGGAGAGGTAGCTCCAAGTGGACCACCAACTACAAGAGTAGAACATTATGATAAAGTTCAATTTGATGATGTGGGTAGTACAATAGAAATGGTTCAAGCTGCACAGGAGGATTGTAAAAATGACCCAGAATCATTTCAAAGATTATTGAAAGATGCAGAAAAACCGTTATATCCTGGTTGTAGAAACTTTACAAAATTGTCTGCATTGATTAAATTGTACAACCTAAAAGCACGCTTTGGGTGGTCTGATAAAAGCTTTTCAGAGCTTTTAGAAATGCTTGGAAATATGTTGCCTGTGAATAATGAGTTGCCATTGTCTATGTATGAAGCAAAAAAGACATTGAATACATTGGGAATGGAATATGAGAAAATACATGCATGTCCTAATGATTGTATCCTTTATAGGAATGAGTTGAAAGATGCATCGTCATGTCCTACTTGTGGAACTTCAAGGTGGAAGACAGATAAAACAGGAACTAAAAAGAGGAAGGGGGTTCCAGCGAAAGTAATGTGGTATTTCCCTCCAGTTCCAAGATTTAGAAGAATGTTTCAATCAGTAAAAATTGCAAAAGAGCTCATATGGCATGCCGAAGAAAGAGATTTCGATGGTAAAATGCGTCATCCATCAGACTCACCATCATGGAAGCTAGTTGACCATAGATGGCCCGAGTTTTCCTCAGAACCTAGAAACTTGAGACTTGCCATTTCAGCAGATGGCATAAATCCTCACAGTTCATTAAGTAGCAAACATAGTTGTTGGCCTGTTCTCATGATAATTTATAACCTTCCTCCATGGTTGTGCATGAAGAGAAAATTTATGATGTTATCTTTGTTAATTTCAGGTCCACGACAACCTGGTAATGACATTGACATCTATTTAGCACCGCTGATAGAAGATCTTAAAACATTGTGGGAGGTCGGAGTCCAGGCTTATGATGCACATCAACGAGAGTTCTTTACATTAAGAGCTGTTCTATTATGGACAATCAGTGACTTCCCTGCTTATGGAAACTTGTCTGGGTGCACAGTTAAAGGATATTTTGGTTGTCCAATATGCGAGGAAGAAACATATTCTCGTAGATTGAAACATGGAAAAAAGAACTCATATACAGGACATAGACGATTTCTTCCTTGCAACCATCCATTTAGGAAACAAAAGAAAGCATTTGATGGTGAACAAGAGTTTAGGCCACCTCCACAAATATTAATTGGAGAGGAAATTCTCAAAAAAGTCAAAGTCATTTGTAATTCATGGGGGAAAAAAAAGTTTAATCGTGGTAAATCCAAAGTTAGCAATCCAAATTGTTGGAAGAAGAAGTCCATATTCTTTGATCTTGAGTATTGGAAATATCTTCATGTTCGTCATAATTTGGATGTAATGCATATTGAGAAAAATGTTTGTGAAAGCATCATTGGTACCTTACTCAACATTCCAGGTAAGATAAAGGATGGACTGAACTGTCGTTTAGATCTTGTAGACATGGGCTTAAGGAGCGAATTGGCACCAAAGTTTGAATCAAAGAGAACCTATCTCCCTCCTGCATGTTATTCACTTTCGAAAATGGAAAAGAAGGTATTTTGCCAAACTCTTTCACAATTGAAGGTTCCTTATGGATACTGCTCTAACCTTCGAAACCTTGTGTCAATGGAAGACTTGAAGCTTTATGGCTTGAAATCCCATGATTACCATACATTAATGCAGCAATTATTGCCTGTTTCATTACGATCTATTTTTCCAAAGCATGTGAGGAATGCCATTTGTAGATTGAGTTCTTTTTTCAATACTCTCTGTAGTAAAGTGGTTGATGTTCCTACATTAGATGAGTTACAAAATGAGGTTGTGGTGACATTGTGCTTGTTTGAAAAGTATTTCCCACCTTCATTCTTTGATATCATGGTGCATCTTACTGTGCATCTTGTAAGAGAGCTGAGACTTTGTGGACCAGTTTACCTTAGGTGGATGTACCCATTTGAAAGGTTCATGAAAGTGTTAAAAGGCTATGTACGAAATCGTAATCGACCCGAAGGTTGCATCGCTGAATGCTATATTGCAGAAGAAGGCATTGAGTTTTGTACAGAGTACTTATCAAATGTTGAGGCAATTGGAATTCCTAGTACTTCAAACATTGACCAAAAAGTTGGGGCATCTATATTTGGAGGTCATACCATGAAGGTTGATTCCAATTTATGGTTACAAGCACATCATTATGTGTTGGAGAATACAACAATCATCCAACCTTATGTCGAGTAAGTGGGACACACTTTTGTTTCTTTATTTATCATGCTTATAATAAATATAGGATACTAACTATAAAATTATTATACATGACTTCATAGAGATCACATGAAATGGTTGAAAATGAAATATCCACATCAAGCTAAAAGACAAAAGTGGCTACAAGATGAGCATATGCGTCCTTTTACTTATTGGTTGAGACAAAAGGTAATAGAGTGGTAGTAAAACTTACTGTATTCTTTACACTCTTGGTTAATTATGTTGGTAATAACTATAACTTATTTATACAGGTTGAAGTTGCCATTGGTAATGAAGAACCTGTATCTGAAACCCTTAAATGGATAGCTCATGGTCCTAGCCACTATGTTTTTAAGTATCATGGCTATGTCATTAATGGGTGTCACTACCATACCAAGAAGCGTGATGATTTACGAGCTACCCAAAATAGTGGAGTCAAAATTGTAGCTACAACAATGCAAATTGATAGTGCCAAGGATAAAAATCCAGTATTTGGTGAGCTTTGTTTCTATGGGGTTATTACTGAGATTTGGGATCTTGATTATACCATGTTCAGGATTCCAATCTTCAAGTGTGATTGGGTTGATAATAAGAATGGAATCAAAGTTGATGATCTTGGGTTTACCTTAGTTGACTTCAGCAAAATGGCTCATAAATCAGATCCTTTCATTTTAGCCTCCCAGGCTAAGCAAGTTTTCTATGTACAAGATGAACTTGATCCAAGATGGTCAGTTGTTTTATCAACTCCTCAACAAGACTTCTTGGAAAGGGACGAGGGTGATGATCTCATGGATAACTCTATTGAACACCATCCAGTCATATCTTCTTTGCCACAAGTTGAATCATTTGATGCTATGGATGACTCTGATGCAATATGTATGCGAGGCGATTGTGAGGGGATTTGGGTTGAGAACAAATAGTATATGTAACTGAAGTGTAGCCCTGTTATAATGATGTTTTCAAATTTATACTTTATTTCAAAATGCATTTTAGTTTTTATTATAACATGTATTTGTCTAACTAAGTAGTTGTTGTTTGTATTTTATGCGGTGACCTGATATGCTACTACAGTTTTCTACAAGGTAAACCTTATGCTTATTGGTTCATTTGTCTGTACTATTAGATGATTGTTATGGTTTTAGTTTTAGTTAACGTCAGATTGGCTTTAGAAAAACATTGACAGATCTATTTTCAATATTATGTTCGAAATAGATCAATTCATTAGGTAATGCCTTATGCAATTGAAATTTTTATACTTAAAATTTTGCTTAGATATTTCATACAAAATTTGTATGGATTTATGGATATTTTATAAACTTACTTTTAAACTTTATAATTTTTTTTATTACAGGTATGGATCTAGAGCAAAAAGAAAAACCACCTACAAAAAGGAGGTGTAGAGGGATAACTAGAAAGTCTATGATTATCAAGAATCGGAGCAAAGGGGTAAAGTTGGTGATAAAGTACAATCCTGATGGCATTTATGTTGGACAAGCTTCTGTGCATCTTACCAGTTTTTTAGGCGTATTGGCACGTACTATGGTGCCGATTAGATATAATAGTTGGAGAGATGTACCTATACAAGTGAAGAATAACCTATGGGACACCATTGAGGTAAAATAGTTTTTTCGGTATATAATCTTTTTCCAATTCAGTTTATGAAACATTTTTAATTACTAATAACTATATTAATGATTTATAGGCTTCTTTTACACTGGATAGTAAAAGTAGGAGGAATTGTATGCTAACGATGGGCAAATGCTTTCGATCATTCAAGAACATGTTGACTGTCAAGTATGTTATTCCTTTCAAAGACCAACCAGAGGTCCTGAAGAAACCACCAATTGAATATATTTTTATTGAAGATGAAGATTGGACTATATTTGTGAAGGAAAGATTGTCTAAAAGATTTCAGGTCAACTTAAACTCATCTTCATGCCTTATACTCATATTCACATTTACTAAATATAAAATAAAATTTGTAGGATTTTAGAGAAGTTCAAAAAGAAAGAAGGAAGAAGCATATTTATAATCATCATCTTAGTAGGAAGGGATATGCTGGTCTTGAGGATGAAATGGTAGGTTAATGATAGTTTCTTATTTTCTTTTATTTTATGCATAAATTGATTAAAGACTCATTACAGTACATTCTAATATCTTAATAGATGGCAACAACTGGCTATACAGAAATCATTGATAGAAGCATATTATGGAAGAAAGCAATGGAGAAGAAAGATGGCACTTATGATGAAGTTGTCATACCAGTGGTAGAGAAGATTGTAAGTATACATTTTCTAACATATATTTCATTTATTTTAAGACTTTATTTATAGTAACCAATATGACATTGAAGTTAATAACATCATTGTGGTTTTAGGACAAGATGTTGAAAGAGTCACGAGAAAGTGGTCGAATTTTTAGTGGCAATAATGACATACTTACAGAAGCACTGGGCACTCCCGAATACAGTGGTCGAGTACGGGCTAAAGGCAAGCATTATACACCACACCAATATTTCCATTCTATGGCGAATAGTGCTATGCGGGAATTTGTGAAAGAATCTCAAGAGCGACAATCTAAGTTTGAGGCAAATATTTTAGCCCAACTTTCTCAGATGATGCCTAGCACACCTCAATCTGATGTTAGCAGCTCTAATGTTAAGCAAAATCAAATTGTCCTGCCTCAAGCTATTGAGCAACCTAAGTGTCAAGTTGATGACCATCTCCCAATAGTGCAAAAAGCAAACAAGGTATGTTGTGATTAATATTATGTTCTATAATTCCTATGTGATAACACATAAAGTTAGAAATTTCATTTCATTCATCTAGTTGAAACTATTCAAATACCAACTCATTAAGAGACATTTTCATCCTTCAAGAATGAAAGTTATGGGGTTTAAATATAGTTTTTACTTGTCTAGGTTTGTCCCACCTACATGATGAATGAGCTAACTATGGAAAAAACTTTTCATATGGTACAAGCACTAGTTTTTTAATTTAGGGTTTATAGGGTTTAAAACCTTTATGTAAATAAGCATCATATTTGACCTTGATGAATCAATTTTCCTCAACTAACTCTTACATTCCTAGTAAAATTCTAAATTTTCAATGGTTGCATATAAGTAAACAATCTTGTTTAATTTTATAGGTTAGGAAATGCCAATTGGCCATAGGGACAAAGGAAAATGTAGTTGCAGCTGGCACAATTATACTTGAATGTGGTGTTAACTTCTTAGTTGTTGTGGATGCTTCTTATGAGCCAAATGTACCACTTCCTGTGCCTATTCCTAACCAAATTAAAACTATTGGAGAGGCTCTTGGATATCAAGTTTTGTGGCCTGCCCAAATGGTCAGTCTTACTACTCATCCCATCCAGGTATAGTTTTTTTTTTTTTTTTTCAATTTTCATTAACAGTTTCTTGGTAGTAATTATAACTTATTTTATCAAGGACAATAATTATATATGCAATCATACACTTTGTTTTATAGGATTCAAAGAAATTTAAGAAACAAAGGAATAAAGAAACACGATTAAGTTCTAAGGATGAGAACCCCGTAGACATTAAGAACTTTGCTACATTGGTTGGACTACTGCTCAAGGAAGGGAAAGTACATGCAGTAAACATCACAAAGGATGTTTTTGGAGAGTCTTGTAAGAGCTTTCTCATGAATGATGATATGGATATGATAATTTCATCAACAGAGGTGTCATCTAACTGTCTTATGTTCTATATATGGTGAGGGAACATTTATTTTGTTTTTTTTTTTCATATATTTTAGTTGCTTCATTATAGTTTAACTTTTAATTATAATCATATTAGGAGAGTTGAAATGTTAGTTGCATTAAAATATTAACTTCTTGTTAATGGTATGTGAAATTAAATTAGGCATTTGCATAAAAAGATGGTTGATGCGAAGATGGCAGGACGATTTGCTTTTGTAAATCCAGCTTTGGTTTCCAAAGCTGGAATGGGGGAAGCAAGCAAGGAAAGTAGGTCAAGGGTTATTGCTAATCGATTGATGAATGCAAATCATGCTGACTTTATTTTCATTCCATACAACCCAGGGTAAGTTATAGAACTTAAGTAAGCTATGTTGGTAAACTTATCAATCATAATTAATATATAACTAAATTTATGTAAAATTTTGTAGCTATCATTGGGTTTTGGTGGCACTGGAAACAAGGACTATGATTGCATATTACCTTGACTCATTAGAAGACCAACCTTCTGATGATCTCAAGGAGATTGTTAATATGTAAGTTTTTCTCTCAATACAAGAGCATGAAGCATAATTGGTAACAAATATTATTTTCTTCATGTAGGGCCCTTAGAATTCATCCACCACAAAAGCATAAGTCATCAAAGAGGGAGCCTACATGGGTTGTAGTAGGGGTGAGTAATTCATATAAATTAGGTAATGCAATTTTTAATACCATTTCTTAATGTTTAATTAAGTACAAGATATCCTACAACTAACTATAAAATTGGTGTATTCTACAATGATTTATTTTTATGCATAAAGTGCCCAATACAACCAGGTAGTGTTGAATGTGGATACTATGTGATGAGATATATGAGAGATATTATTGCTGATCAAGGATGTCTTACATCAAAGGTATGCACCAGTTTATTAATTTCCAATATATCAATTTTTACCTTTTTTTTCAATGTAATTGATTAAATTGTTTACATTACTCCTTAATAGTTTCACGGAAAAAAATCGTATAGCAAAGATGAGTTGAACGAAGTACGATCAGAATGGGTAATGCTGGTCACTCAGTTGATACTCTCTTCTATTTGAAGGCTTTGAAGACACTTTTTTGTATGGAAATAGATCATACTTTTGCCCAATCCAACTATCACTTTTGTTGAGGTTAATATTTTATTTTTTTTCTCTTTTGAACCAAACTATGATTATAAGTAAATTGTTTGATGGAATCACAACCAAGTTGATAATATTTTCTTTCTATTGTCATGATATTTCTCCAATTTCCCATAACTGAACTAAGTTGTTAACTGTATGCATGACTCACAGGCATCCAAAGGGAAACTTTTTGAAGCTGAAAGTTGGAAGTTTTTCCAAGTTTCTAATAGTTCATGAGCTACTGCCACAAAAAAGGTTTTTTTCATAGGGATATCAAGTTTATTATTTCTTGCCTCCTATTAAAGATCTTCTACAAGGGGATATACACTTGGAATTTTGTTGTTCTCATGTGATCATTTGTTTTCATTCTCAACTACAGAATGTTCTTGTTGGTTCAAAAGGGAACATGAAGATTTCTAATTTTGGCCATGGTGTTATACCACAACATTGTAAGTTACATCATCATCCTCATAAAACATAAAGATTTCTTCATAAAATAAATTTTTTGTTTCATTGCTTAACTTATTTATTTTTCAATGAATTTAAAACTACAAGATGATGGATTACTATATATTTATATACAACCAATGGAAGTTCAAATTACATTGCTTAATTAACTTCTAATTAAGTTTTTTCAAGTGTCGAAAATGTGGTTTGTAGTTTAATTTTCATTTCATTCAAATTAACTGTTCTATTTTTATCTCTTCAACCAATTTGTAGACTAGGTAAGTGATTGAGCATAGCTCTAGAAGCTGCCAATGAAGTATCTCTATGAACATAATCCCCTCATGAGTTGCAGAAATTTTAAGACCAACATCATACTCTTAGAGGTATGGTCTCTACTACTCAAAAATTACCATTATATTTTGTTCATTCAGAAAATTTATATTGGTGATGAAGTTTTTATTATTTTACATCATTGGCTTGATAACCATGCTTTTTAAATTTAGTATACATGAGAAATAGCAATTAAGAATTCCGGTTTCTCACTTTATGTGTTTGTATTATGGACATTTTTAAGCTAAAGTTCCTTAAGCTTTACTTTTGTGTAATGTATTGCATGATAGGCTGATGTTTGAATCTTTATTTAGCTTCATAGATAACCTGAATTTATTGTTAAATTTTTATGCAATCATATCTGTGCCATATAGTTGTCACTTTGGATCGCTCACATAATTCTAGATATTTTCCCAAATATGTTTTATTTTAAAAAATAATCATAATCTTTTTAAATATGAAATATGAGCTTTCATTAAAAAATATTCATCATTAGAAGATGTTTATCTACCATTAAGTTGTACATATTCTTCTCTACATTTTTTTATGCATGCCAATTTATTTATTGTTAAGTTCTAGAATTCATATAGTTGTTGCTACCCTTGATAGTGATAAATAAGATGAATGATAAGTATGATACAATTGGCCACTATTTTGGATGCAATGTTGCAACGCATATCATATGGTGGGAAATGTTAATTCTTTTCACTTAACAAAAAACTTAGTTGATAAAGTATCATGGTGTGAACCTTATTTATTTCATGTTACACCATATTCCCAAACCTTCCTTTGCCAATGTTGCACATTCGATGAGGTCTATTACTATTAGATGATGCCTAATTGAATATTTTAATGGACTATTGATGTTGATATTCTCTTGTCCCAAACTTGGTTTGTTTTTTTTTTTTTTTTTTTTGGGCTATACTAAAGATTTAATGGATTATTGATGTTGATGTTCTCTTATCCCGTATTTGATTAATCTCTTGTTTTGTGTTTTAACTATTGATAGTAATTTTGTTGTAATTATTCTTAGGGTCACATATGTCAATTGGTATACACATTTGTTTTCCTATTATATTTTCATTGACATTTCTTTCTCTCTATTTCTAGAAGTCTTCACTTATATATCTTTTCTGAAATTGTAATTGATTTTAGTTTTTTGTGCATGTAGGTCATTTTTTTGGGAAATTAACCTTGTAGTTGGATAAGCTAGCATGAAGGAGTATGTTGAAGGCCAAAGCACAATTGGGTTGCATGTAAAGAAAAAATGGACTATGTCAAGGGACTAAACATTAAAGTTATGACATTTTTTGTGGTTATTTTAATATATTTTAGCTTTTTTGTGTTTCTTGTTTATGAAATACAACTTCTTTATTTGTGATTAAATACTGCAATTTGGAAATGTATTACCAAGTGAAAAATTAGGTGCAACAACTAATTTCATTGGTACATAATTTTTTTTCTTATGTGTATGCATTATTTCAATAACAGGTGAAAAATTAGGTGTAACAATTATTAAACTAAAACTAAATTTAAAATTAAGCAATTATCTTCCTTGACGCTTTTACTAAGTGTCAAGGAATGAGAGTAACTACTAGTAACATTTATACAACCCAATAATGACACTAATAAATGTGTCAATATAGTGTGAACAACTAACAATGATACTTTTTAAGTGTCAAGGTTCTCTTCAATGGCGCTTTTTAGAAATGTCCTTATAGTTCGATATTTGAAACTGCTAAACAATGACACTTATATAAAGTGTCAAGGTTTCTTCTACTCAACAATGGCGCTTATAAAGTGTCAATGTAGTTTGATATAACTAATGATGACACTTTTTTTAAGCGTCAAGGTTCTCTTCAATGGCGCTTTCTAGAAGCGTCATTGTAGACAAATACTTATTATGACAGGCTAGTAGATGACGCTTTGGGGAAGCGCCATTGAATGTATTTCTCGACACTTAAAAAGCGTCATGGTTAATGTTTTTTCTTATAGTGAATGCTACCAATCCTAGAACAAATGTAGCTCGCAATACACAATAAACTAAGATGGATTTTAAAGGTGTACTAAAGAAATTTATAAGTTTGAATTCAATGCACTTAAATGAAAAGCTTTGAAAGAGAGAAAGTATGTGTATTTCAATTCAATGTACTTGAATGAAGACCTTTGAAAAAGATAAAGGATGTGTATTTCAATTCAATGTTGGTGTCCCTTTTCAATACATGCAATGAAAATTTTTAATTTGTAGAAGATAGCCTTGAACACCAAAAACTAGAACAAGTGGCCTTGATTGGTTGAGCTTAGGTTCAATTAGTTAACTAGCCATTAGTGCATGGAATGCATAGTAGGTGAATCTTGACCTTTTTTAGATTCAATCGACCTCGGTCAATGTTCTATTGGACCTCAATCAAGCAAGCAAAAACCTCAGCTAGTGATACATCAACTATTGGAAGAAAAAGAAAAATGTGCACCCTCAAGTGATCCTCGATTAGGCAAACCTAATTGGTTGAGTCGATTCCCTAACCGATTTGATTGATTCAAAACACCCCAATTCAATTGTATCTAAAAGTGTAGAAAAACTTCCAATTTTTAGTTCTAAGTTTCTAGTAACTTGTATTACACCTTTAGAAACCTTTATAAGCTTGTTTAGAAATAATTAGCACTAAGGTTTTGAGTTAAAATATATATTCATCCAATTTCATGATAAAACTTTGTTTTTAAGTTTAAGGGAGCATAAAAAAACTATTTTTAAGTGCATGAAAAATGATTTTAGACCTAAGTGCAACAAAGAAAACCATTTTACAGACTTACTAAACACTTTAAGTGTTCAAGGAATCCACATCGTCGTGTCATTTGATTTTCTTTCAAGTTTACTTGAGTTTTTTATTTTGAATTTGTCATTTAAACTTGAAAACTTCATTTGATTTGAACTCCTTAATGTACTTAACATTATTTTGTAATAATCAAAAGAATCAAGTGGAGTAAAGCTCAATAGAATATAGATGATCAAACTAAGTAATTAATATCATCTATCAAATATCAACAAATACCAGGGACATGAGCAACTATACAAAGATCTTAATATCCATAAAATCCATGTCCCAAGACCCACTTTAAAGGTGTGACGATTATTTCACACCTCAAACTCAAAGGTTCAAAGTGTGTCTTGACCCAAACAATTATCTTGTAAGTGGATGGTTACCAATTACCAAATTCCTATTCGAAGTAGTAAAATTAAAAAAAAATCTATAATCCTCAAATCTTAACTTTAAAACTAACACATCAACCAAGGTGTTATTATCCAAAAACTTCCTACTTTAATAATTCAACAGTAATTAAATTCTAACATCTGAGTAATGTCTAAAATAAAGCTTAAACCAAAATCCTAATAAAGATAATTTCCTAATCTAACCATCACTTCTTGCCCAAATTGAGATTACCTAAAAAAAAATTGCCAATGGAAAGGAATGGGCTCAAAACCCAATAAGGAATATTAATACAGTTTTGTGGGTTAAACATTTTCAATTACGATTATAAATAGGAGATATAATTTACTATTATTTCACAAAAAAAAAAAAAAAAAAAAAACCTTGAGTTCAAATATGCTAAAACATCCAAAAAAATTTCAATCAAACATTTTCATATTTATGTCAATACAATTTCATATCAAATTCAAATCAAATGCATTCAAAACATTTTTACTTTAGTTATCAAATAAAAAAAGGTGTCAACTTAGGTAGGACTTTAAAAATGGGTGGTTAGCCTCAAAATTGTTCATTTTGAGATAGATGGAACCAAACACTACTAGTACTAGTACCCTTTAATCAAACCCTTAGAGATTGGAGTTCAAAGCAATTACATTCCTCACTAAGAAATGTAAAGGTCAACTATTATATTCCATTAACAAGGGCCAAAAAACGACTATTATACCCCATTGACTAAGGTCAAAAGGTCAACTATTATATCTCATTGACTAGGGTCAAACAAACTAGAGTCAAACACTTTGTTTCATTTATTCAAACTTACAAAAACATAATATTACCACATTTTTCTAATATAGCTGAAAGAAAAATGTTCTAACATATTTTTCATACAAAATATATTTGATCCATGTATAAAAACAAAAATAACATTTTACATATTTCAAAATAATATATAACAAGAAAATTAATTTATTTTTTTTACAAAATCTAAATTAATTTTCCTTACGTCAAAGAAGCACTTAAAAACCTAGGAAAAATTAATCCTTGAGAATCTACTTCTCACCTAACATAACAAAAGAATAACTATTACTATTGACTATTTATCTAAAATTATAGATTCAAGAATCTTAATAATTTCTTATGTTATATCACCTATATTATTTTTAACCTTATAATCAATAACAATTTAATAAGTGAGTTTATAAACTTTTGTAAAAGTTGTGTTCTTTCCAAAATCTATTCCTAAGATTTTATTGTTTATTTATTTATTATTATTAAAACTTCTAAAAGTGTATTATTTCTATTTATTAAAAATTTATAATCATCAATAATTTCTATTAGTATTTTACTTTTAGGTCACTAACTATCATTGTCACAATTATTGTTACTTATTACCACTAGTGCTTATTTTAATTATTATTGTTTATTAGCCCAATATTATAGTTATTAACATTAAGACCCCTAACACAACTCTCTCTCATGCACATACCACATATTTTTACTTTTCATCCCCATGTTCCACCAAATTCACAAAACTTTTATTAATTTATTATTTTATTCCCCACAATGAAGAGAACTTGAAGCAATGGTACACGCTCCACCCACTTATTTTTTATATTCTTCCCTTGTGAGGCAATAGTACATACATCCTTCATCCTTTTCCTTTTTCCATTGTTTTTTTTTTTCTTTTTTTTTTCCAATCTAAAGTTACACACAACCACAAATTTATTTATTAATTTTCACTCTTAACATCCATATATTTTTTGTTGTTTTTTCCCCCTAAGATCTAAGATTTATTTTCTTCCATTTATTTTTATTTTTATTTTCTTATTTAGATCTATTCATTTGGATATTAAAAAAATTTCAATCTTTATCAATAAATCAAATTATGTTCATAAATTTTCATTTTTTTATTTAAAAATTAAATTAACAAACCCTAAACTAGATTGAGATTTTCTAAAGAATATATGAAGTGTTCAAAACTAATTAATGAATATAAAATACTAATTAAATCTTATTTGAAAATTTGATCTTTAAAAAAATTGATCTTTCAAGAATATCCTTACGTTGCCCTACGTTCTCTAATATCTCCAATCTTCGTGTAAAAGGGTCTTTAAGTAGAGAAGACAAGAAAAATTTAATTTATACCTAAGACTTTTAAATGAGAAAAGACCTTTCTACCCTTTTAAAGTTTATTTAACTTATATTCTTTTATTTCTAAATTATGTTTTTACCCCTAAATTGGGTTTGGGACGTCACATCTTCTTCTCCTTAACAAAAGTTTAATCCTCTAAACTTGACATACTTGAATCTTGAAATAAATAAGGATGTTTTTCTCTCATCTCTTCTTTAATTTCCAAGTGACATTTCAAATACTATGATTGCTCCATTGGAACTTTACTAACTTGACAATAGTAGGGTGTAGTATCTTTTCTATCACATCTACAATATGAACGGTTACTTCTTCATAAGTTAGATCCTTTAAAATATGAATAGGCTCCAATTCCACACCATAAGAAGGATTAAAAACATATTTCCTTAAAAGCAATACATGGAATACATTATGAATCTTAGACAAACTTAGGGGCAAGACCACTTTATACGCCAAGGTGCCTACTCTTTTCAAGATTTCAAATGGTCCCATAATCCGAGGATTGAGCTTTTCATTTCTCTCAAATCTTATCACATACTTCATAGGCGAAACTTTTAAGAAAACATGATCACCAACTTCAAACTCCAAATCTTGATTGCGATTATCAACATAACCCTTTTGTGTATTTTGAGTTGCTTTCAATCTTTCTTTAATTAAGGCAACCTTTTCAACAATTAACGACGCAAGTTAAAGTTCAAAAATGTCCTCTCTTCAACATCATCCTAACAAATAGGAGGTTGACATCTTCTACCATAAAATCCCTCAAAAGGTGTCATCCCAGTGCTAGATTGAAAGCCATTATTATATGAAAACTTTACCAAGGGTAAGAAATCATCCCAATTACCTTTTAAGTCCAAAGCACAAGCTCTCAACAAATCTTCCAAAACTTGGATTACTTTTTCTAATTGACCATTCATTTGAGGATGGAAAACAATATTGAAACTCAAATTAGTACCTAGAGCTTTTTGTAGACTATGCCAAAATTGAGAACTAAAACAAGGATCTTTATCGGATACTATAAAAAAAAGTACCTTATGCATTCTCACATTCTCTTTAACATAAAGAAAAACTAGTTGGTCTATAGAAAAACTGACTTTCATAACCAGAAAATAAGCAAACTTTGTTAGCCAATCAATAGACACCCAAATAACATTATTACCCCTTAAGGTTCTTGGAAAACCCATCACAAAAACCATGGTAATATGTTCTCACTTCCATTCAGGAATAAAAAGTGGTTGAAAATACCTTACCGGTCGTTGATGCTCAACTTTGACCTGTTGATATACTAAAAACTGGGCCACAAATTGTGCAATATCCTACTTCATGCCTAACAATAATTTTGCCTCAAATCTTTGCACATCTCCATCCCTCTAGGGTGGATCACAAGCCTAGAACAATGAATTTCCTCCAAAAGCTCCTTCTTTAATTCTCTATCATTTAGGACACAAAGTCTAGACTCAAATATCAAGATCCTATCATCTAATAAAACAAAGATAGGCTTACCGTCGTTCCTAACTTCCTCTATAAGTTACATTAATTTCAAATCATTCTTTTATAGGGTCTTAATTCTCCCAACTAAGTCTAATTGTACTCTAAAATTCATTACAAGAGCTCATAAGACTAGAAGTTTGATATGGACTTGTAAACACCGCAAATCTTCTAGTAACCACCTTTGACAACCTTTAATAGCTATTAAGAAACTAATTGTTTTTCTTACTCAAGGCATCAACCACAACATTCATATTTTCCTACATAATACCAAATAGTAAAATCATAGTCCTTAAGTACTTTACCATCTCCTTTGTCTCATGTTTAATTCCTTTGGAAAAACTAATGCTTCAAACTCTTATGATCTATGAATATCTCAGACATTTCACTAAAAAAGAAAAGTTTTTAAATCTTAAGTATAAAAATCATTTCAGAAAACTCCTAATCATGAGTAGGGTAGTTTCACTTATAAGGTTTCAACTATATAGAAGCATAAGCCATAACTTTCACATGTTGCATAAGAACACAACCCAAACCCTAATGGGAGTCGTCACTATACACTACAAATCCTCCTAAATCTGAAGGAATAGTCAAAATAGGATTTGTTACTAATATGTTCTTCAACTCTAGGAAGTTAGGCTCATAGTAATTAGACCACTTAAACTTAATCCTCTTTTCTATCAACTTGGTCAAGGGTGGGGTGATCTTAGAAAACCCCTTAATAAACCACCTATAGTAACCAACAAGTCCCAAAAAAAAATGATATGAATCTCAGTCATAGTACAAGATCTTCTCCATCTTTAAATCATTTTCATCACTCACCACATAGGTCAAAAAGCCTTGACAACCTTTCTTGAGTGAGGAACTAGCTCGCAAGGCTAAGATCATGTGCAACAATCTATTCACATGTTATCCTTTAAAACTAAACTCAAACTAATAAGGAATATGGAAAGTCATCCTTTTCCCAAAACAATCAATAGAGGCATGATAGGAAGCTAGCAAATCTAACCCTAAAATCACATCAAAATCCTAAAGGTTAAGGATTACTAAGTCAACTGGCATCTCTCTATAACTAATCATCACAAGACAACCTCTAAACATTATATTGTCCTTAATAGAATGTTCTAGAGGAGTAGCAATGATCAAATCAAAGTTCATGCTAGAAACGAGCATACCCAACAAACCACAAAAAAAAAAAAAAAAAAAAAAAATACTAAAACAAAAGAATGTGTTGAGCCTAGATTAGCCACTAAGAAACCAATTAGACAATTTCGAATAAAAGAAAGAATTGAAATTTATACTAGATAAAGCTAAAACTTAAACTAATACATCACTCATCTATCCCAAATCTAAACTAAATCAAGTTCCCAATAAGATCATAACTTTTCACTCTATCACACCCCAAGACCCACTCCAAGGGTGATGATCATTTCACACCTCAAACCCAAAGGCTCAAAGTGTGACTTGACCTAAACCATTATCTTGTCATTGGATGGTTACCAATTACAAAATTCCTATTTGAAGTAATAAAATAAATAAAAATAAAAAATCTACAATCCTTAAATCTCAACTTTGAAACTAACATATCAATCAAAGTGCTATTGTCCAAAAACTCCAAAAGCAAATAATTCAATAGTAATTAAATTTTAACATTTAAATAATGTCAAAAATAAAGTTAAACCAAAATCCTAATAAAGATAATTTCCCAGTCTAACCATCACTCCTCGCCCGAATTGAGAGTACCTAAAATATAATTGTTAATAGAAGGAAATGAGCCCAAAGCCTAATAAGGAATATTAATATATTTTTATGGATTAAACATTTTCAATTATGATTATAAATAGGATATGTAATTTACAATTTTTTTCACAAATAATAATAATAATGATAACTTTTGAGTTCAAATATGTTAAAACGTCCAAAACTTTTCAATCAATTGTTTTCATATTTATGTCAATACAATTTCATATGAAATCCAAATCAAATGCATTCAAGACATTTTTACTCTAGTTATTAAATAACAAAAGGTGCTTAGTTAGGTAGAACATTACAAATGGGTGGCTAACCTTAAAATTGTTCATTTTAAGGTGGATGGAACCAAACATTGCTAGTACTAGTAACCTATAACCAAGCCCCTAGAGCCTAGAGTTCAAAACAATTACATTCCCTACTAAGAAATGTAAAAGTTAACTATTATATCCCATTGAAGAGGGCTGAAAAGTCACCCCTTGATTAAGACTAAAAGGTCAACTATTATATCTTGTTGACTAGGGGCAAACAAACCAATGCCAAACACCGTGTTTCATTTATTCAAACTTACAAAAACATAATATCTCCATATATTTCTATTATAAAAGAGAAAAAAAAACTATTCTAACATATTTTTCATGCAAAATTTTTTTGATCCATGCATAAAAACAAAAAATAACATTTTGCACATTTCAAAATAATATATAAAAATAAAATTTTTTTTTTTTTTACAAAATCTACATTTATTTCCTTTACCTTAAAGAAGCACTCAAAAACTTTGGAAAAATTAATCTTGAAGAATCTAGGTTGTCTCTAGTCTGCCCATGGATTCAACAACAGTTTGAAAGGTTGGCCTATTCGGGAATCTCAAGATTTATACTTATTTTCAATTCCCCAAAGCATTTTGTCGCTTACTATACCCTTCCTCATCTCTGGGTGCCTAGGTATCCACCGTAAGCCTTTCCTCATTACTTCTCACCTAACATAACAAAAGAATAACTATTACTATTGACTATTTATCTAAAATTATAAGTTTGAGAATCCTAATAATTTCTTATGTTATATCACCTATATTATTTATCTATCATTTTTTATTCTTTTATTTTTATTAAAACTTCTACAAGTGTATTCTTTGTATTTACTACATTAAAATTTTATAATTATCAATAATTGCTATTAGTATGTTACTTTTAGGTCACTTACTATCTTTATTACAATTATTGTTACTTTTTACCACTAGTACTTATTTTTTTTGTATAGTCGAGAGGATTTTTGTATAATTTTATCCTACATTAAGGGAGGTTAGTGTGTTTTATCCTTTTATAAATTTATTTCACTTAAATAATTAATTTTGAATGCTTTACATGAGATTGTTTTATCATGCATTACATGAATAGGTGGAATGAGTTTAGATATTTTAATGTTATAAAGTATGACAAGAGCATTCTTATCCTAAAAACAAGATGGGGATTAGCTAATACCGATTTGATATGTACAAAAAAAACCAGATCAATCAAGTCGCATCACAACATATTTAAGTTTTGTTGTTTTATACCAAGTTCAGTCTCATTAGTTCATATTTTAATTACATTCTTTTATATTTTGATTACAATGTTTATACCTAGTCACATTCTTTTGCATCTTAATCTCATTGTTTGTACATTCCTCCAACTATCTAGATTTTAACATGACTAAAATAAAAAGTTTGATAAGTATCTCTTTCTTATATTAAACATTTTCATATAAGATATATGGATCAAGCCTATTTGTATTAGTAGTAAAAGAAACAGTTATTATTGTTAGGGTTGAATTGAAGTAGTTATTTTTGTTGTAAGATTCAAATTTATGTTACTTCTAAAATGTGTTCTAAAAATACAATTTTGACATCTTTTAAAATTTTAATTAAATAAAAATTGATTTATTATATTTAAGAAAAGACATGAGTATCTTTACTTTTTAAAAACATAAATAAATCAAGATATGAGAAATCTTGGACCACCTCTCGATGGATTTAAACATTTTTAAAATTACAATTGACTTTTAAATTTCCCTTTTAACTTTTAAGAAGCCAACTTTGAAAGTTATAAGTAATTTAATTTAAGTAAAAAGAGGACATGACTTATACACTTTTGGTTCTTGAAAATTTTGAAGGAAAATGTAAGAGAAAGAAAATAAAAGAAAAGTTGAATGAAAAAAGAAAGTGAAAGATAATAAAAAATAGATTTAAAGTCAATAATTTTTATATATTACCTCAGACTCATTTAACTTATTTTAATTCTTTTATAAAAATATTAAATAATTTAAAAATATAGAAGTTTTTAACTAATTATAATTATTTTTAATTTAATAGTAAAATAGACATGAACAAACAATTTTCTTTAACATATTTTTCTTTCCTTAATATTTATGGGAATGAAACATTGCTTTGAAGTTTTGCTTCCTTAATATTTTCACTTCCTTCAATAACTTTTGGTAAAGACCTACAAGGGAAGAGGACTTTTCTCAATAGTACGGTAATTTAAAAAACTTATTCTTAAATTATTGTAGTAGAAGAAGTTATTACAAATATATGAGCGTTTTTGCCACCTAGGAGAGAGGGTGAATGGATAAATTTTTTTTAAACCAAAATCGTCTTTTCAAAAGGCGATTTTATTTCCATTTAAAAATAAAATAAAAATTCAAAAGGGAAATCGTCTCTTGAAGAGACAATTTCCCATTAAAAAAAGTTAATATTTTTTAAAATATTTATTACAAATTATAAAATAAAAAAAATCCTCAAGGGAACTCGTCTCTTCAAGAGACGAGTTCCCATGAAAAAAAATTAATATTTTTTTTAAAAAAATCCCAAATTATAAAAATAAAATAAAAAAAATCCTCAAGGGAACTCGTCTCTTGAAGTGATGAGTTCCCATGAAAAAAAATTAATATTTTTTTTTAAAAAAATCCCAAATTATAAATAAATAAAAAATCCTCAAGGGAACTTGTCTCTTCAAGAGACGAGTTCCCATGAAAAAAAATAATATTTTTATTTTAAAAAATCCTAAATTAAAAAAAAAAAATCCTTAGGGAACTCGTCTCTTGAAGAGATGAGTTCCCATGAAAAAAAATTAATATTTTTTTATAAAAAAAATCCCAAATAAAAAAAAAAAAAAAAAAAAAGGCCTCAAGGGAACTCGTTTCTTCAAGAGACGAGTTCCCACGAAATTTTTTTTTTTTTTAAATCCCAAATTAAAAAAAAAAAAGAGACGAGTTCCCATGAAAAAAAAGAATATATTTTTTTTTTAAAAAAAATCCCAAATTAAAAATTTAAAAAAAAAAAAAAAAAAAAAAAGGCCTCAAGGGAACTCGTCTCTTCAAGAGACGAGTTCCCATAAAAAAAAAAATATATGTTTTAAAAAAAAATTCACAAATTAAAAAAAAAAAAAAATCCTCAAGGGAACTCGTCTCTTGAAGAGATGAGTTCCCATGAAAAAAAATTAATATTTTTTTTTAAAAAATCCCAAAGTATAAAAAAAAAAATTTGGGAAATCGTCTCTTCAAGAGACGAAGAGACGATTTCCTTGGAGGATTTTTTATTTTATAATTTTGGGATTTTTAAAAAAAAAAATATTAATGGGAACTCGTCTCTTGAAGAGACGAGTTCCCTTGAGGATTTTTTTTTTTTTTTAATTTGGGATTTTTTTAAAAAAAATATTATTTTATTAAAAAAATATTATTTTTTTCATGGGAACTCGTTTCTTCAAGAGACGATTTCCCTTGGGGATTTTTTTTTTAATTTGTAATAAATATTAAAAAAAAATATTAATTTTTTTTAATGGGAAATCGTCTCTCCAAGAGACGATTTCCCTTTTGAATTTTTATTTATTTTTTAAATGGAAATAAAATCGTCTTTTGAAAAGAAGATTTTGGTTAAAAAAAAAATTTATCCGTTCACCCTCTCTCCTAGGTGACAAAAACTACCATATATTTGTAATAACTTCTTTTACTACAATAATTTAAGAATAATTTTTTAAAATTACCGTACTATTGAGAAAAGTCCCAAGGAAAGAGAGCTATCCTCATTTATTCACCGAAAGTGGTTTGACTACGTCCTAAGACTGTTTGACTAGGCATACATTTATATAGCCTAGGTGTCAACTCTTTCCTGTCCCCAAATATCAGCTTTCCTTTCCAAGGTTTTCAAATTTTCAGTGATCAAATTATCTGCAAAGACCAATTTAAAAATTTTCTAAATGAAAATCAATTGCGAAATCAAGAATTCCACAAGGCAGTCACTGTGTATTTTACAAAATATTGGAAACATGATTTACAACGTAGAAAACTTGAAGATATATGACGAACAGTAAGGTTGGAGTTGGAAAAATTGGGATGATGACATCAATGAGAACACAAGATGTTCGTAGTAGCTTTCAAGCAAAGACCTTCCAAACAAATGTGGGTGCATTCAAAACCTACTCATGAGTCATAATTAATCTTACTGTAACGCGCTTTTACATCCCCAAAACATGTACATTAAATCGACAATGGCCTAAAGAGTAACACCAGCACTATTGGTTTAAGTTTTCACAGATTAGGTGTTGTTGGCTTTTAACACTTAAGGGTGCGTTTGGATTTGATTTTCATAAAAATATTTTTGACCTATAGTGCTTTCTAGCACTGTTTATATTTCTAATACAAACACTGGTATTGGGAATCATAAAAACCAAAAATATTTTTTTTTTTCCTCAAAATCATAATAAAAACTAATTTTTGGATTACATTTTCCTCAAAATTCCAATTTTATGTACCTTCATATAAGGAACATGCCAAAAATAAATAAATAAATTTCAATTTTTTCTCTTTTTTATCTTATTTTCTTTTTGTAATTTCTAAATACAAAACATTCACTTTCTTAACATTTCATTTCCTTTATTAATTAGAGTAAAAAATGGTATAAGCATTTCAAAGGAAGCAAAGGAGGAAAAGTGTTTTGGATATGAAGTATTTATTTATTATACACAAATCCCTTTCTAGCTAGAATCACCAGAGAGAACCCTTAATTACCCATAAAACAAACTGCATAGCCAGAGACAGTAACTATAAACACATATGCTGTCCTTCGTGAGCAGTTTGCAGTGTAGTGGGCACTTGACACCATACTTCTTTGTAAGGAATTCATAGACTTGATGATGGTCAGCAAGAGACCAAGACACACTTACCTCAACACCTCTTAGCCCATGCCATCAGATGGAACCCAAGTGCCTCACCCCCATAGTAGGGTTGATCTCCAAGCACTCCTTCCAACAGCTTAAGGTCTTGTGTGAAATCCTTTTTGGCAACCTCTTGTTCCTTTGGTGAAAGAAGAAGATTGAGAAAATATGATATTCCATTTTCATTGTTGATTGATGAATATTTATATACAAATAATGTTTAAAAGGATAAACCTCGACTTCTACTCTAATTCAAGTGAATAATAAACTTTTACTCTAATTCAAGCTAATAATATTTATCTTTTATTCTAAGTTAAACTAATAATAAATAAATACTAATATAAATATTAAGGATAAACATTAACTTTCATTAATATGTCCCCTCAAGATGAAGCTCCTATAAGAGATTTCAATCTTGATATTGAGAGAAAAGTGACGACTTCTATGAAGGGTGGTCTCCTCGGGGTTTAGATGGTGAATGAATTCGACTTGACGGTTAAGAGATTAGGTGGGAGCAATGGGATCTTCTTGAGCCATATTTCTAAAATTTTATAAGAATTTGCAAAATGAAAATTTGTTGAAGAGTAGGATTAGGAGCCTTATTTAACATCAACTGAATAATATTTCAAAAGCTAATGCAACAATTGATATATGAAGCAAAGTTAAAGCCAGAGTAGAAGGTAGATCTCAAGCAAAGGACATGTTTGATTTCCTAAGACATACAAAGAAAGTAATTAAATCTAAACAAGACAAAGGAATCAAGGAGAAAAATATACAAAAGTAGCTATTTAGCTAGCTACCAAGAAAACTCATGAAAAGAACAGAGAAAGGAAAATCTTGAAAAAAAGAACAATGCATATGAAAAAAAAAAACCTTTTATCAAGAAAATAACCAATAAAAAAAGGTTATAAAGAACTCATATTGAGTATTGAAAAAATTGGATAGATTTACAAGAAAAGTGAGTGAAAATCAAGAGAATGAAGGTTTCAACTTACCTCTAAGGAAGCTTTTAGAGAAAGAAAAAGAGGGTTGAGAATATGAACTTAAAGCAAATAGCAATAACTAGTAATCATCATATAGTGCAAATCATATCAATTTTTCTAGAGAAAAATGGCAAAACTAAATGTGTGAGTACCATTTTCTTGATCTGTAAAAGCTCAAGCTAGTGAATTTTTTTTTTTTTTAAAGTTAAGAAACAATCTCTCAAATAACAAAAAGAAAAGAAAAAAAAATCAAAAGATGATAAGAAAATCAAGAACAAAAAAGTGGTGGAAAACAAAGAAGAAGAAAATTATGTTAAGTTTCAACCAAACAAATTTGGAGCTTCTGGCCATAAAAAATTATTGATACCAAGATATTGCATTGGAGGTTGTAGGGAAGGAGGCATTGATAGACTAGGTGGAGGTCGAAGTAAATGCTGTTGGCATAAATGAGGAAGCCCATTTAGGGGGTCATAGTGTCATTGCCAATACATAGGCATGGCAAGGCCACTACTATTTGCGGTAGGGAAAGGCTATGCAGGCCCAAAGTTCTAAACTCTGATAGCATATATCAACAAATAAAAAATAAAAGAAAAAAAAAGAAAATATGACATTACATTCTCATTAATGTATTAATGTATGGTGAATATTTATATACAAATAACGTTTAAGGGAATAAACATAGACTTCTACTTTAATTTAAACTTCATCTCCTACTCCAATTTAAACTAATAATAATTATCTTTTATTCTAAGTAGAATTAATAATCCATAAATACTAATATTTAAATTAAAGATAAACATTAATTTTCACTAACAGTTTCGTCCCTCTTCTTGCCCATATCTTCTTTCCACGTTCGTAGATCTGTGCTGCATCATTCCATGGTATTTAGAGTAGTGGCCCCGTAGCGTGAATAAAACCAATCATCCCACATGGAAAGTTATGTCCCAACCGTTTCTTTACAAGAAACAGTGTAGAAATTATATTCTGAACTTTATAAAACATCATAGGTCTCGTTATGCTTGTTAGAAAAGCAATTCAAAAGATTTGTAAGGGAGCTTATCATTTTATATATATATATATATTGGAAGGCATGGCATACCATTTGGCAGGGAGCAAGGATAAGATAAAGGGTCGAAAAGAAAGGAAATTAAAAATAAGTTAAAGCCAACGAATATGTACACTTGTCCTTCTGTGTTTCATTGCAAATCAAATAAGAAAATTTAAAGCTATTTCACTATTCCCACCTTTCTATCACATCTTTGAAACCTAAAGGAGAAGAATGAGCCCGGCCCTCTCTTCATAGGCCAGCTCTCCGATTAATTTTAAAGGATATCTTTATAGACATCAATGATTAATTTATAGAAGAAACTAGAGATGATGAGAGAGACATGAGTTGATTGCTCTTCTTTAGTAGGGTAGAGAAAGGACTGGTGTGTCAATATTGTAATTTTCATTGATTAAGTGTTTATTTGGATATAGTCTGTAGATTATGTTTCTAAAAGTAGAATATACGAGAAATAAATCAAACTAAAACATATCAAATTTTTTTCAAAGCCAAAACAAGAATAAAGAGCAAGTCACAAAAAACGCCAAACAGAGCATAGTAACACAAACCCACGTAATGGAGTGGTATAAGTTACATTTTAAACCCCTTCATCTTTTGCAGCACAATAAAATTGCTTTCGGTATTCATCATCTTACCCACATATGTCCATTCTTCTTTACCATCACTCTAGTCTAGCTTTAGAAGCCACAACTATGATAAGCCTCTATTGCACAACCAAAAATTAATTGTTGGGGTTCAAAGCCAACTTTGAGATCTTCACTGCAACTTATTTTCAATAACGACATTTCCTATTTGGAAATTTTTATTCTGATTCTTCACTAGTAGTTGATCAAGATAGTGAAGTTTTTCCAAAATAGAACATTTGAAATCCAAATATTAGTTAGTATCATGGCACTGGCACAAAATAGTTATTGAAAATATAACAAATCTTAAAAGAAAAAAAAAATCTAACTGAAAACAAGTTCATATGAAGCAATTTTTTAAACCCTAATTTTTCTTTCTTTTAGTAGACCTTAGTTATCCAAACCCTTAATAAATAGAAGAAACTTTAGCATAATCTTTTTCACCATAAACACCACAAGTGATTTTGTCCAACCATGGAGATCAACACATCATGGAATATGGGAGGTTTTAATTTTGTGGCAAACAATTAAGGAAGAAGAAGGAGACTCCAATGTCCTTTAAAAAAAAATAAAAAATAAAAAATAAAAACTTAAATATGGAGTATTTTCTTTTTAATACAATGTTTTACATGAGGAGCAATCTTGACATCGATCATTGCATTGTATTATAACATTATCGTGTTTATTGTTATGAGGGGTGATCGTGTTACTTGACCAGTACTCCTAAGAAAGGTTTGAGTAAATTCAAACAATAGAGAAGATCTTTGTATAATTTTATTGCACATTAAGGGAAGCTAGTGCATTTTATCCTTCTCTAAATTCATTTCACTTAAAAAATTGATTTTGAATGCCTTGCATGAGATTGCTTTATCATGTATTATACGAATAGGTAGAAAGGAATTTATATATCTTAACACTATCAAGTATAACAAGAGCATGCTTATCCTAAAAACAAGATGGAGTTTAGCTATCAATTTGATATGTACCAAAAACAATGTAATTAATCAAGCCACACCACATATATATTTAGGTCTTATTGTTTGGTACCAAGTTCGGTTTGATTACTTTATACTTTGATTTCATTATTTATATTAGTCTCATTCTTTTGTATCTTGTTTATATATTCATTGAATGACCTAGATTTTATCATTACGTACTAAGATAAAATGCTTGGTGAGCAACTCTTTTAAGCCCTTTCATATGTCGAACTTTTTCAAATAGATATATGAGTTTGTTTGTTTTAGTAGTAAAAGAAATAGTTATTTTTTTTGGGATTGAGTTGAAGTAGTTATCTTTGTTTTGTGATTGAAATTTATATTACTATTAAAATATTTTCTAAAAATACAATTTTGACACCTTTTAAAACTTTAATTAAATAAAAAATTATATTATATTTAAGGAAAAATACGAGTTTCTTTACTCTTTTATTATTATTATTATTATTATTATTATTATTATTAAAACATAAACAAATCAAGATAAGAGAAATCTTGGGCAACGCTCGATAGATTTATTTGAACATTTTTCAAAATTACATTTGACTTTTAAATTTCCCTCTTTTAACTTTTAAAGCTACAAGAAATTTTAGGTAAATAAAGGACATGACTTGTATACTTCTTAAGTTTTGCTTCCTGTGGTAAGCTGAAGGCAAAAGTTGGAATAGACGAGCTCTTGTACATATTTTCACTTCCTTCAACATCTTTTGGCAAAGACCTATTAGGAAGAGAGCTACCTAATTTACTATAAAATTCACCGAAAGTTGTTTGACCAAGTCCTATTACTGTTTGACTAGGTGCATGTCCTGGAATGAAAAAAAGAAAAAAAGGCACGTCTATACAGCCTAGTTGTCAACTCTTTCCTGTCCCCAAATATCAGCTGTCCTTTCCAAGGTGATCAAAATATCAAAGACCAATTTCACAATTTTCTAAATGAAAATCAATTACAAAACCAACAATTCAACAAGGCAGTCACTGTATATTTTAGAAAAATGTTATAAACATCATTTACAACATAGAAAAACTTGAAGATATATGACAAATATCAAGGTTGGAGCCGGAAAAACTGGGATAATGACACATAAATGAGAACACAAGATGGTCGTACAAGATTTCAAGCAAAGAACCAATCAAGCTTCCAATAAATGTTGGTGCATTCAAAACCTACTCATGAGTAATAATTACTCTTACTGTAACACACTCTTACGTCCCAAACACATGTACATTCAATTGACAATGGCCTAAAGACTAAAGAGTAACACTACTACTATTGCTTTAAGTTTTCGCATATTAGCTTTTGTTGGCCTTTTCACACATATGGGTGCTTTTGGACTTGCTTTTCACATATTATTTTTAAGTTTTCATTAGTGCTTATTTATTATACACAAAACCCTTTCCAGCTACACTCACCAGAGAGAACCCTTTATTTTGTTACCTATAAAACAAGCTCCGTAGCCAGAGGCAGTAACCATATATAACATATATGCTGTCCCTTGTGAGCTGTCTGCAGTGTAGTGGGTACATGCATGCCCATCCTTTTCTACTTGGTCAGACCATACTTCTTTGAAAGGAATTCATAGACTTGATGCTGGTCAGCAAGAGACCTAGCCACACTCTCCTTTCCCCGGCACCTCTTAGCCCATGCCATCAGCTTGGGGCACTCAGCCTCTATGCTGAAGTTGCCAAAAGTCTCGTACACAAAAAACCAGCTGAAAATGTGACGAGCGCAATGTCTAGGAACCCAAGTGTCTCACCTCCAAAGTAGGGTTTATCTCCAAGCACTCCTTCCAACAGCTTAAGGTCTTGTATGTATTCCTTCTTGGCAACCTCCTGTTCTGCTCCTTTTGTCGCCCATATCTTCCTTCCATTTTCATATATCTGTACTACATGGTTCCACGGTATTTAGTTGATTTCATAATAAGTTAAAGCCAATAAATTTGTTTTTCCTATTCTTAGCCCTTATTATTTTGGTATGCAGGATAAAAATTTGAATGTGTACTTGTCCTTCCAATGTGTTATTGCAAATTGAATAAGAAAATTTAAGGGTTTGTTTGATCACGGTTTTTGAAAACAAATTTTAAAAATAATTTTTGAAAGCAATTTAAAAAAAAATTTCTCTAATTTTTATACAACAAAAGTTTGTTTGTAAACTTAAAATGTTTTTAACTTATTTTTAATATGTTTAAATATGTTTTAAAAATAATTTTTATATTTAGTACATTATTTTTAATCATTTTACATGTTTTTATAGTTATTTCTTAAAACAATTATAAAAAAATAAGTAAAAACAATATAAAACAAATAAAAGATGTTATCTGAAAACATCATATTTTCTATTCTTAAGAACAAAATATAGAAAATAATTTTTAATTATTAAATTTTTTTTTTTTATATTTTATGTTTTGAAAAAAAAAAATTGTTATAAAAAACAATTTCTAACGGGCTCAATAGCTATTGCACTTATTCCCTGTTTTCTATCACATTTTCAAAGCCGAAAGGAAAAGAATGGCCCCGCCCTCTCTACATAGTCTAGCTCTCGGATTAATTTTAAAGGACATTTTTATTGACATGAATGATTTATAAAAGAAAATGGAGATGATGGGACAGGCATGAGGTGATGAGTTTTTTTTTTGTTGTAGGATAGAAAGTGGTGTGTTAGTAGTGTAATCTCTATTTGTATATTGAAACTGTATTTGCATATTTCTTTTCTTCATCAAATTAAATTTTCAAGATATTTTGGTCGTTTGAAACTTTCATCAATCATGAGTTGAATTGGGTAGACCAGATCGAAGGATTGGGCCAGGCTTGGCCTGAGAGCGAAGCCCAAGCGTAGGGAAAGAGAGAGGATGGGTGAACAAGAGGGTTGAGGTGGGCTTGGGCCCAAGCGTGAAGCCCAAGCTTAGAGCTAGTGATCCACTTGGTGGAGACACGATGTTTGAGGCTAAGGTCTGACAAGGACTCGAGCTGACCTGGCCTCATTCAATTCCCATGCCAGTCCAAAAATTGCCGACTGAAACAACTTAGTCGGCAGATGAACGGTAGAATTAATAAGGGAATTCTTGAAAATGGCTACAAATAATGAACAGCAAACAATGAGGTAAGAAGGAAAGACTTCTTGTTGACGAAATCAGCCCAGAACCTGGCTTGAGCTCTCTGGTAAGGATCAGAGGGCAACAATGGAGACCTATCCTTCCAAACCTCGTCAATATATTCAACTGTTATCAGGGATTCGCAAATGGGTTTACCATTGTGGATCAGAACTGGGATCTTCTTATGAACTGGGTTCATCTCCAGAAGTAGAGGGCTCTTGTTGCTCAAGTCCTCTTCCCTGTATTCATACTTGAGACCTTTCTCTGCTAGTGCAATTCTGACCCTCATGTCAAACATGCTAGACCAAACATCCAGCAGAATAATCTCCTCCGCCATAGCCGTTGAAAATGTGAATATCAATAATGGACTACACCTAGAGGGGGTGAATAGGTGTTGTAGAACAATTTAAAAATTCTCCCAACAAAGATTACCATACCTTAAACTATCTCAATGTCAATAAACTTTTCTTTCAACAACTCTTCAACAAAGCATAACATCCACAAGTAATAATATATGTATCAACACTCTCCCAACAATTTATCAATGCAAAACACATGCAAGTGCTTCAACACTCCTCAAAAATAAATCAAAAGAACAATCATCTCCTCAACTCATAACAATTGACTCCATGATATCATTAAACAAAGTGAACAGAAGAATTATTAAAGACATTCAATGGATCATCATACTTGAATCACTTCATATTTCTTCCATTCAACAAGTATGCCCAAGTAATCAATGATTGATATCAAAAACAGAAAATAAATCAAAGTGTAGAGTGAGAGAAAGAGACAATGAACATCGGATTTTTAACGTAGAAAACCTCCGAAGAGATAAAAAACCACGGGCCTATCACTGATTGAAAAACTCCACTATGAAGAATAAAAACTGAGTACAAGGTTTTACCTAGCTCAAGCCAACCAATCCTTCCCAAACTACTTAACTAGTACCTTCATTTTCAGTTTCTCACCTTCTTCTTTCGGAGCATACTTGGAGTCCGCACCAAGCTCAATCCCGGCCTCTTCTTGAATCCACACAAGAAGAAAATGGGTATGTACCTAAACCCAAATAGAATGAGAGATTGAGATGTGAATGAAGGAATGAATCAACCCATTTATTGCTCAAGAAAATCCATTAAAAACTAGTTTGGAAAACATTAAGAGAAGTGGATTTTCTTTGCAATCAAAAAACCCCAAATTAGGAAAACAAAATGAGAAAATGAAGAACACAAGGAGTGTGGCTACTTTCTCCACCTTTTCTACAGTCACCACCCAGAAAAATGAGAGAAGATTGCTTTTTAAAGTGTAAAAAGAAACCCTTAATCTAATGGCTGAGATTTGATAAAAAAAAATATTAGTTGGATAGATCCACCCCTGCACCTGGCTCAATCAAAAAACAAGGGAATGAAAGTCTTGCACCAAAAACCATTTTTCCCAACTTTCTAACACATTTAAAGATTAAAAACCGGGTTGATTCACATCCAATCACCACACACTCGGCTACATACCTTGGCATCTTAGCAAAGTTTTAGTCTTCAAAGTCAAGTAGTCTGAATAGGAATTAGAAAGCCGAGTTAGGGGACACTTAGGAATTTTGTCCGGAATTGCTAACCTAGATAAACACTCACAATCTGTATTGAGAAGAGATGCTGACAATATACAAGAGAAGAAGAATACAATAGTTCGGTGGAGTCCTTATAACCTATTTCTGAAAGCGGTGGAACTTGGCACCTATCATTCACAAGTTTTATTATATGGAAAATGCTAACATGCAGTGAGCACCTATCGAACAAAATGTTCAGACCATTAGTAAGATTTAGATCGTTGAACAAAAGTATAAATGAATGAGATAAAGGTATAAGAGTACAAACAAATGGAATTATAATACAAACAATGAGACCTAAATATATATATATATATATATTATACCACTTGATTAATGCTATTTTTTTCAATAGATATTAGAAAAAGTACATTTCTAGCTTTAGTCAAACCCTTATTATTTATATATTTGAAGGTACTATCTACCATCGGCGGAACAAGTTACCAGAAAGAAGGAATAGAAGTGAGAGAAAATAGTGAATTCATTGATACTCTGCTTCTCTACGAAAAAATGGAATAAATCCAAAAGGCTAGTCTATATGGGAGCTATAGTAACAAACTTGTAACCAACTCTTAGCTTAGAAAAAAGACCAAGAAAGAAAATAGAAACCAAGGGTAATAATCAAGGAAAATACTAACCCTTATTGTAGAAATGCCAACATGCTCTAATACTCCCCCTCAATATGGAGAATGGAGATTATGAATTCCCATCCTACTGAGGAGATAGTTGAACTATGTTGGGAATAGAGCCTTAGTGAAGAGATTGACAATCTGGTGCTGCAAGGACACGTGCATTGTCTTGAGACAATCTCCTTGTATCTTTTCTTAGACAAGGTGACAAGCAATTTCAATGTGCTTCATTCGCTTGTGGAAAACAAGATTAGTCGTAATATAACGAGCCGCTTCGATGTCACAAAACAGTGTAGTAGGCTCTTTGCTTTGAATCCCAAAATCATGAAGAAAAGTAGTCAACCAAATTAGCTCACAAGTCACGTTGTCCATTGCTTGATATTATGCCTTAGCTAAAGATCGAGAAATGGTGCTTTGTTTCTTAGATTTCCATGAGATTAAGGAGTCTCTAAGGAAGACACAAAAACTACAAATGGATCTCCTCATATCTTTACAGGTTCCTTAATCTAAATTAGCAAAAGCCTTAAGATGAACTAATGATGTAGCAAATAAGTGAAGACCTTGCCCTACTGTACCCTTGATATATTATAGGATTCAATGAGTTGAGGCGATTCACAAAGTAAGCCAAATCCGGTCATGCGATTATAAGATATAAGAGCTTGCTAATTAGATGTCTATACAAGTTGGGATCCTCCAATAACTCTTCATCATCTCGTGAGAGATTAATGTTAGCTTCCATGGGTGTGCTTGCAAGTTTGCAACCTAAACAACCAAAAGTTGATAATAACTAAAGTGCATAGTGTCTTTAGCTAACAGAGATACCTTTTCATGACCTAGCAACTTCAAAACTGAGGAAGTATTTGAGTTGTCCGAGATCCTTCAACTTAAATTAACTGTCAAGGAAGATTTTCAACTCTTCAACAATTTTTTAATCATTGCTGGCGATGTCAATGTCATCAACATACACTAGAAATGCAAGGAATGACTCGCCACTACGCTTGGTAAATAATTAATGATTCAAGTCTGATTGAGTAAAACCTTTGTCCAATAAAACACCAAAAAATTTAGCAAACCATTACCTTGAAGCTTGATTTAGGCCATAGATTGATTTGTGTAACCTGCAAATAGTGTTGGATGGTAGTGTCTCCCCTTATGGTGATACCCTTGAGGCAAGCTCATGTAAACTTCTTCAGTTAAATCATCGTGAAGGAAAGCATTATTGACATCTAATTGAACAAGGAATCGACCGTGGATAGTAGCTAAAGCCAATAAAAGTTTAATAGTTACCAACTTTGCTATAGGTGAGATAGTATCAATGTAACCCACACTTTCTTGTTGGGTGTACCATTTGGCAACTATGTGAGCTTTATACCACTCAAGAGACCCATCAACTCGAAATTTGAGCTTGTACACCCACTTACATCCCATAGCTCGTTTGCTAGAGGGCAAAGTTGTTAAGGACCAAGTACGATTCTCCTCAAGAGTATAGAGCTCAACTTTCATAGCCTGTTACCATTTTGGAATCATAGTAGCTTGAGTGTAGGAAGTTGGTTCAACATGAGAAGAGATGGCATGAATGAGAGCACGGTGTGAGGGAGAAAGTTTGTCATAAACGAGAACACTAAAGAGTGGATATAAGACAAATATGGGAGCAAGAGTAGTGAAATAACAGTAGTAGTCTTGAAGATAAGTTGGTGGTTTAGTTACACAAGTTGGCCGAGAAGTGGAAGAAATAAGGGACTTAGTGGAAGTGGTTGGATTGGAATTAGTAGAAGAAGGAAAAAGTGAATGAAAGGTGCTAGCACGAGATGATGGAAGGATATTGTTAGAAAGAAAATCATAAATGGAAGATGACAAGTCGTTGGATTGAAAAGGAAACAATGTTTCATGAAAGATAACATCTTGAGTAATATACATGGCATTAGTGGAAAAATTCAACAATTTATAACCTTTGTAACTCAGTGGATACTTAAGAAATACTGAAGGGATGGCTCTAGGTGAAAGTTTGGTATGATGACGTGCTAGTGTAGAACCATAACATAGACATCCAAAGACACGGAGATGACTATACAAGGGGACTCAATTGTGCAAAATTTCAAATGGGGTTTTATTGGAAATAATGAGAGATGGAATTCTATTAATGAGATAAGTATCAGTTAAAATGCAATTAATGCAGTAAGTTAGAAGAATATTGGATTGAAACGGTAATACCCGAGCCACATTCAAAAAGTGTTTATGCTTACGCTCTACCACAAAATTTTGTTGAAGAGTGTCAACACATGAGTGAAATGGCAAAATCCCTTTTTCACGAAAGTAGTCTAAAAAAGCAAGTTCAGGTGCATTATCACTATGAATTGATTTAATTCTAGTCCCAAATTGTGTGTGAATGAGAGTACAAAAGCAGGAAAAAGGCTACTAACATCAAACTTTGCTTTCAACAAATACACCCAAGTAAGGTGAGAATAATCATCCACAATTGTAAAAAAAATATCGAAACCCATCATGTGTTGGTAAATGAAAAGCACCCCATATGTCTATAAGCAACAAATCAAAGGGACATTGTGAAACAGAATTAGAAATGGGAAAGGGTAACCATTTTTTCTTACCCAGATGACAAATAGAACAGTAAGGTGAATGGTCAACAATGCGCTTGAAATTTAATATATTTTTCAATAAATTAAGTCTTAGATAGGAAGGGTGCCCTAAACGAGTATTCCAAAGTTCATAATCAATCTTAGAAACATTATTAAAAACACCTGAGATGCGAGATAGTGTGGGAAAAGGATTGGTTGGATCTACAACATATAGATTGCCACTGTGCCTACCCATCCCAATCATCTATCCTTGTATACGGTCCTAAATAAAACAAGATTTAGACTCAAATTTGATAGAACAACAATGAGACCGAGTGAGAGCACTAATCGAAAGGAGGTTTAATCAAAAGGAGTTTGAATCGAAATTGTGGAACATACGAGACATTTTCAAGAGTGAAATGGTTAAATAACGTGATTGATCCTATATGAGTAATAGTAACAGATTCACCGATGGGAAGAGTAACACTCAAATTGAAAGACAAGAAAGAATTCTTGAACAAATCAAGGGAGCAACACACCTAGTGTGTTGCTTCAATATCCAAAACCTATGAATTATGAGGAAATGAATTATAAGAAGAAAAGAAAGTCAATTTACCATTGAAGCTAGAAACCGAGGGACCACCTTACTGTTGCCATTCCACAATGGTAGGTGAGCTATATTATAGTTGTGAACTCAGTTTGATAATTAGTTGTTGACATTAACTAAGGGAAAGACTATTGAGCATCATGTCTGTGGTTCCCGAGTCCTTAGAGACAATAGAAGTGGCTTGATAAGCTTAGGTCTGGCCTGATTGAGTCTTGGATCTAGGCTTATACCTAGGTGGGTATCCATGTAATTTATAACAACAATTGATGGTATGACCCTATAGTCCATAGTGGCTACATTGAGGTCGCTCATGTTTTGCCTTCGGAGCTTGATTCCCAATATGAGCATTAAGTGAAGTAGAATCTACATCACCTAAATGAAGAGGCTCTAACAAAAATAAAATTCCATTATTGATAGATCATTGTCGTTCTTCTTGGATAACCAATGCAAAAACCTTTGACAAAGGTGGAAGAGGCTCCATCATTAAAATTTGACACCTTGTTTGGGCATAGGAATCATTTAAGCCCATTACAAACTAAATCACATTCTTTTGCTGTTAATATTCTAACCACGCTTGTAAACTTCCACAATGATAGACTGGTAATGGTTGAAAATTCTTGAGTTCTTCCCAAAGAACCTTGAATCTGATTTAATAAGTGTTAATGTCAAGAGCTCCATGCTTCAGCACTATAAGATTTTTCTTGAGCTGAAAAACTTGAGGAGAATTGTTGTGCCGACACAAGTAAATTTAGCCCAAGTCTTCTCCCCCACAAAATCCAAGTACATTATGTGCTAGCTAGCACTGTTCTTTTTCTATTCTATACCATTCAATTTTTTAAACTCTAGAAGGAACTCATAGACATTGTGGCGGTCTGGCAGGGAAGAGGACACACTCTCCTTTTCCATGCACCTCTTTGCCCATGCTATTAGCTTTGGGCACTTGGCCTCCACATTGAAGTTGCCCAAGGTCTCATACGCATAAAACCAAATATAAAATGGCATAAGAGCCACATCCACGAACCCAAAATTTTCACCACCAAAGTAGGAGTTATCTCTAAGTTCTCATTCTAACACCTTGAGACATTCTAAGTATTCTTTCGTAATTGCTTCTTGTTCTTCTCCCTTTGTTCTCCATACCATCCTTCCAAGAGTGAATACCTGCATTTTGTAGTCCCATGGAGGTTAAGTACTTTTTATCAAATTAAAGATTAAGTTATGATTCCAATTAAGTCTTGAGTTTGTTCTTCTTCCCATTTTGATATAAACATTTTTTTTTTCTAGAGAATGAACAATGTTATACATCAATAATGGATTTTAGTAACTTTTAAATTTATTGATTTTGCATCTTCTACCCTTGATGTAAAATATTAATACCTTATTTAAATATTGGTAGACGTTAGGAAATAAAAATAAAAGAATGAGAAAGATAAGTTCTTTTATTTAATTCCAAGTAAAATGTATTAAGAATAAAGAGAATATAATAATAATTATTTAAAAAAACTTAATTCTTTTGGCAAAGGATGAATGAAATTGAAAGACCATAAAATCATTTATTACGGTGCCTTTTTCAGTGTTTTGATGACCAGGTTGGTGAATCCAATAAAACGGTTCAAATTTCCCTTCCTCTTTTTATGGTTTAAAGTGATCCACCTTCTGTATTCATTTAATCATTGGTATTTTTTTTAGGGAGAATTATGTTATGAGCCCAATTGGGTCCAAAAATTAACAATTGGTCCATAGATGTTACAAAATTAAGCCCACTACCCAAACAAAGTCTCAAAATTGATTTTGTTTTAATTGCTTTCTCAACATTGCCCTTCAGATAAAATCAAGCATATGTACTATGTACTGTGACATAGTGAAGAAGCAGGTATTCGTTCTTCCACTTAATTCTTATCTTAGTCGTCAAGCATATGTACTATGACATACATGCTACGATTGTGTTCTCCTTAAAGAGTACATATCTTTCCTCACAACACTGTACGAGTCTTAGTCTAGTTGCCACTAGGTGATTGACCTGAATCCTTTATATATTTGATAATCCCAATACCATATTAAGGTTTTGCATCTGGCTACTTTTCAAGTTATATATATAGACAATGGGATCTAAACTTTTATCCATATTCAATTTTAAAAAACAAAAAATAGAGAGACCTCATCTAACCTCTTTCCGAGGTGACACTAATAGAGATTTGGCTTAACTCGCTATTCTAGTGCCACAAGCTCAAAGAATCTCATCTTTGCTCTCTCCAATCTCCAAAGGCAATTGCTTGTGTGAGTAAGTTGATCCATACTTATAGACATACTTGTGCTAAAATATGTCATATCATAATTAAACATAGACATTGATATAGGTTTATCATAAATAACATCTCAAATAATAAAGATCTAATGTCATGGTCAATGATGAGGTCCCAATCAAAGCTAGCTAGCAATAGCTAGATAGTTTGTATTCTCTTCGGGTGAGAATTGTACCACAAATGTAATTGGATAAAAAATTCTCCCCTCTCATTCTTGTCCTAGGATTATAAATAAAACAACCTAACGAATCTTCAGCATGTGTAACCGAAACTAAAGGTCCATGATTACAATGAAATTAAATAACGGAAACAGAATGTGGAATAAATGAAACAATTTGCAACAACTACTTTATTTCTTCTACTACTACTTGGACTTGTTCCATCTTGCACATGGTTGCTCAATCATCTCAATTCTCGAAGTTGACTACTTCTCCCCTTTGGACTAATTCAACAAACCATTTGCATGGCTCCTATGCGCGTGTCATCATGCAAGATACTTGGGATTTCTTTTGATCACACATTGAGGGTGTCGTGGCATCTGAAGAGATACATCATTACTCCCTCCTCCAAGTGGACGCTTGTCCTCAAGGTCCGAATTGGGGTACTACTTCATAAGCTCATCTATGCTCTCTCACATGGCATCCTCTACAACCAATCTGAGTCATTTGACCAAGCTTTCTTCAAAGAACTTAGCTCCTCGTTTGACCCAACATGTGTCCAAGATATCTTCAAGTTCCACAACTATTGTTCCATCATCAACAATAGGTGGAAGCTCTGGGTTAGTCATTGTTTGATCACCAACCTTCTTCTTAAGCAATGAAACATGGAAAATAGAATGTAGTCGCTCACCCTTTGGTAATTTGAATTTGTAGGCCACAACACCTACCTTCTTCTTAATTGGATATGGCCCATAAAACTTGTTTTCTAGCTTTGGATGAGCTCGCCTAAAAATGGAGTGTTACCGATAAGGGTGGAGTTTGAGGAAAACCATGTCCCTTCTCTTAAAATGATACATCACGCTGACCACGATCTGGAATTTGTTTCATTCTATTGTGCGTAGCTTCTAAGTACTCCTTGAGATGCTTTAGCAGTGTGTCTCGAGCCATAAATTTATGATCGACTTCATCAACCGGAGACGAGCCAATCGAGTATGATGGAATTGTTAGTGAAAGTTGCCCATAAAGGAACTCCATTGGCATGACTGTTGATGTACAAAACAACATAAATAATATTCCACGCACCTATTAAGAACTTCAAACTGACCATCCGTTTGAGGATGATAAGCATAACTCATTTTCAATTGTGAACCCGACATCTTAAAGAATTCTTGCCAGAACTTGCTGATGAAGATAGGGTCCCTATCACTGATAATTGATTGAGGCATACCATGCAGTTTCACAACTCCCTCCACAAATTTTTCTGCTACTACTTTTTTCGTGAATGGATTGTTGGAATTTTATGTGTGGACTTACATAATCAATTTGATAATGCCATAAATCAGTGTTAATTTAATTTTCGCATTGTGGTCCATAATAGGGATGGACACATTATTGCTTGATTTCTATGGGCTCACCCTAATTCACTCGACTGACCCATTAAGTCAAGTGGTCCAAATTGTGTATGTGTGATATATGATATATATATAAGGGAAAAAAGGCAGGGGTGGCTATCCTATTATGTTATGTTTTCTCTTTGGGGCTTAGAAGAGAATGTACTGCACAAACGAACTCTTTAAAGCACACACGGTATTTTGGGTGTAGAAAGGGAAGAACCAATTGAACTCGGGGTTTTTCTCCTTCACGAATTGAGCGCATCCTTGAACACCAGACGAGCACAGGAATGGTTTTCCATGGGATCAATCAAGGTCAGTTTTTCTTAATTCACAATTTTTTATTGTATGCTTTAATGTCTTTCATGAGATCCTGTTTGTGGTTTAATTTTTTTTCAAAAATTGGTATCAGAGCCACCATGGATGACATTTAAGCTGCATTTTTTTTGGATTATTTAGGGTTTCTGTTTTTGATTTGGAAGCCAATTTTGGGGCTTTTTTTTGTTTGGTGTTAATTCTCCGTTTTGAAGCCAAATTGATGTTAGAGACTTGTAGAAACCTTTTGGAGGAAAACCCATCATTTTTTTTTTTGGGTTTTTGGAACTCAATTGATGGGATTTAAAAAATTAGGGTTTCTTAAGGTTCTTCGTTTATGCTTTTTTGTGCAATTTTTGGTCAAGATTGATGGATTAATGTTTGAGGATGGAAAACCATTTGTTTGCATTGGAAATTACATAATTTTTGGCCGGAATTTTTTTTTTTCTCATCAAGATTTGTTAAGCCTGAACCAGATCTATTCAGCCCGTGGAGAAGACGATGACGTCACCAAAAAAAAAAAATTGTCATTCTTGGATTGATAATGCATATGTTGAAATTATTATGCATTTATTAAGTTTGGCTTTATTGGGACAATTATTATTATTATTGTTGTTCTTTTGTGTATAATTTTTTGTTTTATACCAATAATGTTGTCCTATGCTATTTTGTTGAATATCTCAATTTATTATGACATGGAAGAACACTTGAGTGATTGCCTATCGCAATTCCAAGTGTGTCAAGTTGTACAAATTGAGATATTTTGAATTTATCATGATAATAGTGAACATATATGTGGTTGCCTATCGTGATCCTATATGTGTCAAATTGTCTTTGTTGAGATATTTAGTCTTCCACTTTTGGTTGTTTTATTATTGTGATTACTAAGGTCCATACGGGTATCATAATTGTCCTATCAATGATTATAATACTTGGTAGGATGCTTAGATTTGTGAAGGAAATTAATTATATATATTATGAACCGTACTAATTTTCTTTGCCCTTTTGGTAATAAAGTTAGTGCATCTTGGTTGTAATATTCAATTAGTTGTCCTTACCACTGTGGAATTTTCAAAATTCCAAGCTATTGGTAAATTGAGTAATTCTGGAAACTAGCAAATAACATGATTTTGTAGTAACATGCATATTGTTTAATTTTTTTGTTTTCCAGCTACTAGCAATCCTGTTATTACTCTTTAATTGTCTACCATCAAGCTTCTTACTAGAAACAATTTTGAGGAATGGTTTTAGTCTTTCAATGTGCATATGACTCTGTACAATCTGGACCTGGCTTTGAGAGTTGATGAGCCAAGTAAGCCCACTGATATGAGCTCTGCAGATGAAAGATTCTTTTATGAGAAATGGGAGCACTCCAATAGGAGTTGTTTGATGGTGATGAAATACACTATGGATAAGTCCATTAAAGGATGTGTGCCAAAGACGGAAAGGGCCAAAGATTTTTTGGAATATGTGAGAGCAAATTATACTAAGATTGATAAGACAGAAATGACAACTTACTTGAATGCAAACATGATTGAGACTAATGTTGTTGATGTTCATGCCAATTCTTGATGGTTAGATATTGGTGCCACTATTCATGTTACTAATTCTTTACAGGAGATGAAAAAGAAAATGGGTCGTCAAAGCATGAAGAATTTGTGTATATGGGTGATGGAAGTAGAGTGAAAATAGATTTTTTTGGCATGATAAAGCTAAGATTGGCTACTGAAAGCTTTTTATTGTTACACGATGTTGCTTACATACCCTCACTTAGGAGAAATTTGATTTCTGTATCTATTTTGGATAGACAAGGTTATTCTTTCCACTTTGGAGGTGGAAAAGTGGATATTTTTAGCAACTCAGTTTTAATTGGCAATGGTGTTTTGTTTGGCAATCTTTATAGTCTCAGTTTGCATCATGGTCCTTTGTGTGATTCATCTTATGTTAATTTTGTTATTGGTTGCAAGCGTGCTAGAATGAATTTGAGTTCTATGTTGTGGCACAAACGCCTAGGTCATATTTCTAGGCAAAGATTAGAGAGATTGGTTAGAGATGGTATGCTTTCTAATCATGATTTCTCAGACTTCAAGACTTGTGTTGTTTGCTTAAAGGGGAAGATGACAGCTAAGACCAGAAAGGAGAAGATTGATAGGTGTGGAGGCACTTTAGACTTGATCCACATAGATATATGTGGTCCTTTGACGCCAACTGCTTTAGGGGGTTATAAATATTTCATCACTTTTATTGATGATTTCTCTATATATGGTTATGTTGAACTAATCCATCATAAATTTAACTCCCTAAATGTGTTTAAGGCCTTTAAGGCTAAGGTGGAGTTGCAGTTGGGAAAGTCTATTAAAGCTGTGAAGTCTGATAAAGGAGGTGAGTATTATGGGACATATGATGAGACTGTATGGAATCCTGGACCATTCGCTAAGTTTCTATTGGAATGCGGCATTGATGCTAGATATACAATGTCAGGCACTCCTCAATAGAATGGGGTTGCAGAAAAGAGGAATCACACATTATTTGATATGGTGAGGTGCATGTTGTCTAATTCCTCCTTACCAGAATTTCTATGGGGTGAAGCCTTAAGGACCGCGTCATATATTTTCAATCAAGTGTCCAGTAAGTCTGTGCCTAAGACACCTTATGAGCTATGGTTAGGGAAGAAACCGAGTCTTCATCATTTCCATGTTTGGGGATGTAAGGCTGAGGTTAGGCCATATAACCCACAGTTAAAGAAACTTGATCCTAAAACCATAAGTGGTTTCTTTGTTGGTTATTGCATTGGATCAAGGGGTTCCAAATTTTATTATCCATCTTATACCACCAGGATCATTGAATCAGACAGGGCTGTATACTTTGAGGATGAAGTTAATGTTGATCCAAATTTTGTGCCTCATGAGATACATTTTAGAGAAGAGCACGTTGTGATTCCTTTTCCTACATCTCATGTTCCAAATGTGGATGTTCCTATTGTCCAATAGCTAGCCACTAATCAAGGAGAGCATGGTGATAAAGTGGAACCTAGCATTCCTGTTGATGGGATTCCTTTGAGAAGATCACAGAGGGTTCATAGGACGGCTATTTTAGATGACTACGTGATTTATTTGTAGGAGCATGAGTATGATGGTTATGATGCTTCTGATCCAGTCACTTATCAAGAAGCAATTCATTGTCCTCAATTCACTTCTTGGAAAGAAGCCATGGATGATGAAATGAATTCTATGTATATGAATGGTGTTTGGGATTTGGTCGAATTGCCACATGGTTGTAAACCAGTTGGGTGCAAGTGGGTCTTTAAGGCCAAATGTGATTCTAGCGGGTGAATAGAGATATATAAAGCTAGACTTATGGTTAAAGGTTATAGTCAAAGAGAAGACATTGATTTTAAAGAAACCTTCTCACCTGTGTTGACCAAGGACTCTTTTAGAGTGATTATGGCCATAGTAGCTCATTTTGATTTGGAGCTACATCAAATGGATGTTAAGACAACCTTCTTGAATGGTGATCTGGATGAAAATGTGTATATGGAGCAGCCTATTGGTTTTACAGAAGTTGGAAAGGAAGACTTAGTTTGCAAGCTCAATAAGTCAATTTATGGTCTTAAACAGGCTTCAAGGCAATGGTATCTGAAGTTTGATAGGATTATCACCCAAAATGGTTTTAAAGAGAATACAGTTGACAAATGCATATATTTGAGGGTCAATAGGAGTAGTTACATATTTCTTGTTTTATATGTTGATGATATACTACTCGCATCAAATGATTCCGACTTGTTGATTGAGACAAAACACGTGTTGTCAACCCATTTTGACATGAAGGATCTTGGTGAGGCTTTTTATGTTTTGGGCATAAAGATTCTTCATGATAGGGCTAATGGGGTGCTTAAATTGTCTCAAAGAACCAATATTGAGAAGATATTGAAGAGGTTCAATATGCACAACTGTAGTTATATTAGAGCACCAATTATGAAGGGTGATAATTTTTCAAAGGCTCGGTGTCCTTAAAATGATGATGAGAGAGAGGAAATGAGAACCATTCCTTCTTCATCTTTGGTTGGCAGCCTTATGTATGCTTAAGTATGTACACGCCCTGATATTGCTTTTGTTGTGGGCATGTTGGGTAGGTACTTGAGCAATCTTGGGAGTCAACATTTGAAAGCTGCTAAGAAGGTCCTTAGGTATTTGCAAGGAACTAAGGACTTAATGTTGACATATCGGCGCACCAACAAACTTGATGTAGTTGGGTTTTGTGATGCTGATTTTGTTGGCTGCATAGATGATAAGAAATCCACTACGGGCTATATTTTTGTGATGGCAGGAGGAGTTGTATCTTGGAAAAGTGTCAAGTAGATGCTTACAACATCCTCAACTATGAAGACATAGTATGTGGCATGTTATGAGGCTTGTTGTCATGCTATGTGGATTCGGAATTTTATTTTAGCTTTGGGAGTTGTTGACTCCATTTCTAGACCACTTAAATTATTTTGTGATAATTCCACAGCTATTGTTTTCTCTAAGAACACTAGGAGTATTTCTCGATCCAAACATATTGATGTAAAGTTCTATTTTGTTAAGGAGAAAGTAGCAGAGTCTCTTATTGATATTGAGCCCATGTCCACAAAAAGTATGTTGGCGGATCCACTAACAAAAGGCTTACCCATAGTTGTATTTTAGGAACATGTATCTCAAATGGGGTTGTTGGAAGCATAGGTTGTATTAAGTTAGTGGTAGCCACTTTTGGTATTGCAATATTATGCTATTGTTGGAAGGATTGCTATTATTGTATATTTCCCTATGAATCAAGCAATGAAGCATATATGATTGCTTTCTGATTATTTGTTTTTTGATGAGATTCTATGGGACATTGATTTATGATTATGTGTATGTTGTGATGTTTGATTATGTAGTCCAAGTGGGAGAATTGTTGGAATTTTATGTGTGGACTTACATAATCAATTTGATAATGCCATAAATCAGTGTTAATTTAATTTTTGCATTGTGGTCCATAATGGGGCTAGACACATTGTTGCTTGATTTCTATGGGCTCACCTTAATTCACTTGACTGACCCATTAAGTCAAGTGATCCAAATTGTGTATGTGTGATATATGATATATATATATATATATAAGGGAAAAAAGGCAGGGTGGCTATCCTATTCTGTTATGTTTTCTCTTTGGGGCTGAGAAGAGAACGTACTGCATGAACGAACTCTTCAGAGCACACACGGTATTTTGGGTGTAGAAAGGGAAGAGCCAATTGAACCCGGGGTTTTTCTCCTTCACTAATTGAGCGCATCCTTGAACACCAGAAGTGCATAGGAATGGTTTTCCATGGGATCAATCAAGGTCAGCTTTTCTTAATTCACAATTTTTTATTGTATACTTTAATGTCTTTCATGAGATCCTGTTTGTGGTTTAATTTTTTTCAACATGGGTGAGACAAAGATATAAGTGTGCGTATTTGCTCAAGCAATCTACGACCACTAGAATTGTGTCTCTACTATGGGAGGATGGCAGGCCTTCAATAAAATCCATTGTAATATCATCCCATACCTGAAAAGGGACCGGAAGAGATTGGAGAAGTTCTGCATGGGAAATGTTGTCAATTTTATTCTTCTAGAAAGTCTCACACGATTTAACATACCCCTGAACTGTGCAATGCATAGATGACCAACAAAATTGTTGCACCAGCCGTTTGAATGTCCTCAAAACAGTTGAATGACCTCCTATCCGAGTATCATGGAATTCTTGGAGTAACTAGTTAATCAATGGAGTGTTAGGTGGCATGACTACTCTAGTTTTGTAGAAAACCAATTCATCTTGCCTAGTGTACGACTTTCCCGGATTATTTTGGGCTTGTCTGCATATATGCTCCATATATGGGCGGCCTTTTGAAGTTGTTTTTATGTCTTCCCATAATCCAAACGTAGCAAAATAAAGCATTAAGAAAATGACTCCCAGGTACACTAGACAATGCATCCGCAACTAAATTCTCACGTCCCAGGCGATAAATAATTTCATAGTCGTAGTTTGGCCACCTATTTCTACTGTTTTGGGGTTACAATTCGCTGCTCTAATAGGTATTCGAGGCATCGCTAGTCTATTTGGATGAAGAATTTCTTGTCGAGCAGTTATGGTCTCCACATTTGTATCGCCTGAAGTATGGCCAATATTTCTTTGGCATATGTAGACCAAGAAAGTTTGGTAACCCTTAATGCTTGGCTCATGAACACAATGGGTCGGTCTTGTTGGGTGAATACTGCTCCAATGCCGTCACTAGAAGCATCTGTCTTGATGGTAAAAGACTCACTGAAATTCGACATAATCAAAATTGGTGTCATAGTCATGGTGTGTTTGAACCCAAGGAAGGCTTGCTCGGTCTCATCATTTTACCCGAACTGGTCTTTCTTCAATAAGTTGGTGAGGAGTCTTGCTAGGAGCCTATAGTTTCATATGAACTTCCTGTAATACCCTGTAAGACCAAAAACCCACGTAATTCTAAAGTATTATTAGGTTGTGGCCGACTAACCATTACCTTAATTTTGCTCTAGTCCACCTTGACCCCATGGTTTGTCACTATGTGACCCAAATACTCCAATTCTTGTTGCCCAAAAACACACTTGTCGACTTTAATAAGAAATTAGTGTTGCCTCAAAATTTCAAAAGCTTTCATAACATGTTCAAGATTCATGGTCCAATTGGGGCTATAAACCAATATCTCATCAAAAAAGACTAATATGAATTTACGAAGATATGGTGAAAAATAGAGTTCATAATAGCTTGGAAAGTCGAAGAGACATTACAAAGTCCAGAGGGCATGACTAGATATTCATAGTAACCATTATGCATACAAAAGATAGTTTTGTGAGTGTCTTAGGGACTAACTAGCACCTGATGGTATCCCACGTACCCTTGGATATAATTTGGTAAAATAGGCAGCTCCATGGAGCTTATCAAGCATATCATCAACTGCGGGAATGGGGAACCTATATTTAATAGTCACAACATTAAGTGCTCTATAATCAATACAAAAATGCTAAGTCCTATCTTTCTATTTAACTAGTAAGGTAGATGAAGAAAAAAACTAGTGCTAGGTTTATAAGCCCCAATTTAAGCATGTCATGAACTTTTTTTCTCTATTTCAGCTTTTTGAAAAAAGGCAGACTTGTAGGGTCGTACGTTAATGGGCTTAGTACCATCCTTGAGTGGAATGCAATAGTCCATTGCCTGGGTCGGCGGTAGCTTCATGGGCTCACAAAAAAATCAGTATAGGCCTCAATTTTCTTTTCCATGTCTGGATGTATATTGGGCCTATCTACCTCGTTCATGGTCTGAAGTTAAATAGCAAAAGTTGAACTCCCTTGGTTGACCTCTTTAGACATAACCTTCAATGAAGCCGATTGGATGGTAGGATTGTCTAACCCTTGTAGCTTACGTGCTTGATCTTTCCAATGAAACTCCATGGTCATCATTTTTCAATTACAAACCACTGGCCCCAATTATTCAAGCCATTGTACTCCTAACAAGAGGCCAAGTCCTGTTAGAGGTAGCAGATAAAGAGTCAATGCAAATAGTATACCTTGTAAGTTAACCCAGACTTGCTCAAATTTTCCTCTGCATTGGAGTTAATTTTCGTCAACCACATGCACAGTAAAGGGATCCGTAGGAATAACTGGGAGTTGAAGTTTATCTGCCATTTTTGAGCTGATGAAGTTGTGCATGGATCCACTATCAATGAGCACCATCAAATCCTGATTGCCAATCTGAGCTTTGATCCTCATAGTCCTGGGTGTGAACCACCCTATTAGTGCATGAAGAGAGATCTCAGGCTTGGGCAACTCCTCTTTTTTGTCCTATGTCAGATTTTCCTCTATAATATCCTCACAAATAATTCCATGGTCGTTGGTATGGCTCTCCAACAACAACAATTTAGGTACATGGCACTTGTGTCCCGTCGTAAACCTGTCATTATAGTTAAAACAAAGCCCTTGTGTGCATTTCTGTTGCATTTCGTTCCAAGTCAATTGTTTTATTGAAGAAGAAAGCACAGTCCTTGTTGGGGGTGGAAGTGTGAGTGGTGCGTGAACCAGAATGATGGACATGTGAATTTTCTTTGTCGAAGGAGCTGCTCGTCTTTCATGCGTGCCAAGTTTATGGCTTCTTTAAGTGTCCTCGGCTTAAACATTTGAATAGCTTTTGAGATTTCTAACTTTAGCCCACCCATAAACATTCCTATCAAGGCCATCTATGTCCATCCGTGAACCTGATTACCTAGCCTCTTGAACTCTTTCTGGTAATCACGAAGGGATTTGACTTGTGTAACTCTAAAGAGAGCCTCGTCAAAGTCTTCACACTTTGTGGGACCAAAACGAGCCCATAGTTTTCCTAAAAAAATTTCCCATGTCACTGTTCGCCCTTCCTCCTTATAAGCACTATGTAACCATTGCCACCATTGATTAGCTTCACCCGCAAGATGGAAGGATGCCAATGAAACTTTTTGTCCGTTGATGGTGCCTTGAAACTCAAAGAATTGGTCCACGTGGTTGAACCATTCTATTGGGTCGTCCCCGGAGAACCGTGAAAATTTGAGCTTAGCCATCTTGAATGAAAAGACCGACTGGCCACCATCCGTCTCATCATGATTGTCCTCCCGATTGGTGTGAGAATGACCGTGATGGTCATTGGGGTTGTTGTTACGAGAAGAACCCTTCTTGTTGGAAAAAAAGCTTTTGAGAGGCGGGTGATCGTTTCCTCAAGGTGGGGGAAATTGTTAGCAACACCCCGATCTATCTCTACTTGCAAACTGCCGAGTCCTGCCTCCAGATTCTCAATGCATTCTTTGTTAGTAGTCATTGAACCCAGCTCTGATACCACTTGATGAGGTCCCACTAAAAGCTAGTTAGCAATAACAAGATAGTTTGTATTCTCTTCAAGTGAGAATTGAACCACAAATGTAATTGGATAAAAAATGCTCCCCTCTCATTCATGTCCTAGGATTATAAATAAAACAACCTAACAAACCTTGTGTAGCTGAAACTAAAGGTCCATGATTACAATGAAATCAAATAACGAAAATAGAATGTGAAATAAATGAAACAATCTGCAATGGATACTTTATTTCTTCTACTATTACTCGGGCTTGTTCCAGTTTGCATATGGTTGCTCAGTCATCCCAATTCTCAGAGCTGACTACTTCTCCCCTTGGACTGATTCAACAAACCACTTGCATGGCTCCTATGCATGTGTCATCATCCAAAATACTTGGGATTTCTTTTTATCACATGTTGAGGGCGTCATGGCATCTATAGAGATGCATCAGTCAACTAGTAAAAACAAAAATAAATGACAATGACCTAACAAATATCTCAAGCTATTGGCTTAGCAAAGGATTTACAACCATACAACTCATAGAAATGTGCTTCAAGATTACTTCGTTTTGCATAGCCATGTCTTGAATGTAACGGTATTGGATATCAATTTGTGTGGTTTTTTCATGGTGATTGAGGTCTTTTGTACTATGTAAGAGTAGCCATGCCATCACAATATATAGGTTCTAAAGCACATGTGACAAAGCTAAGTTCTCGAAAGAAAATCTTCAACTAAATACCTTCTTGAATAGCAGGTGAGTAAGCAATATAGTCAAAGTCCATAGTTGATGATGCTATACAAGGTTGCTTCTTGCAACCCTTAGATATGATGAATCACTAAGGAATAAGGCATAACTAGAAGTCGATTTACGCTCATTTAGGTCACATCCCCAATCAGCATCATTATATCCGACCCTCTATGGTATTGAAGTATATGTTTCATTGTTTTCCAATGAGCAAGATCATGATTTAATTGATTACTAACCTAAATTCATAGTAGATGTTATGCTAACTACATATCGTATCATGCATCAAGCTACCCATAACTAACATAAAGAAGTCAAGCCATCTTCTCCTCTTCCCCTTAAGTATTAGCATTCATACTAAGGCTTAAGGTATAACCTTTCTTGATAGTAGTATCAATGGGTTAGCAATTTTTCCTTTAGAATTAGTTAAGGATTTTATTTTTAATACAAGTCTCTTAGGGTAAATTGAGAAATTTCCATGAACAATCCCAAAGTGTCTTAACTTCAAGATAGTTTGCTTCACCAATTTCCTTCATCTCAAAGTTTGAGGTTAAACATAGCTTTGTGGTGACAATCATTTTCTTATCATTCCCAACCAAAAATATGTTGTCTACATACAATGACAAGATTTAAAAAAAATAAAAAATTGGGTCATTTGAGTTACATACAATGTTCTTCCTTGATCATTGTAAACCCATAAGAAATTAATAATGTCTTGATGAAATATCAAGTAGCATTATTTAGATGATTGTTTCATGCCATAAATGGATTAATGACTCTTACATACCTTACACTTTTGTCCATTTGCCACAAAGGCTACAAATTGATCCATATAGATCTTTTCATCTAGCTCTTTCTTTTGAAATACAATTTTAAATGAGCAACAATAACTAGAATGAGGTGAATTAAGACAAACCTTACTATTAATAAGAAGGTTTTCTCATAGCCAACACCCTCCTTGTAGGTGTAACCTTTTGCCACTAATTAGGCCTTGTGTCTTTCTATGAATCCGTTTGCCTTACATTTGACTTCTAGCACCCTTTTTGTCCCTAATAGTCTTATATCCCTAATTGGAGCCAAAATATGTGCTCTAATGGCACATATTCGATATGATTTATGGACCAAAGAACACTCAAATCACCCAACTTTATCTAAATCGATGTTAAGACCTTAGCCATGAGTTTAACTTGTATTTTGGAGATTTATCTCAGATTTAAGGGAAGAAAAGGGTGCAAGTTGAATCACTTTAAATTTTGAAAAATCAAGAAAGGGTTAAATAAGGAAATAAGCGAGTCAAGACTCATGGACCATGAAGAAAGGCAAGAAGAGGATATCATGAGTTTGGGAGATGAGAAATGACCATTATGGAGTAAGAAAGAAGACAAGAAAACATGGGAAATGATTTAGCTGCATGGAAATTTATAACTCAAAATTTGGTGGCAACATATACTGTGACTTTGAAGACAAATTTATCATACTTCCTGAAGTCCATTTTAGACATACCATATATCTCTTTGAAGCTTAGGAAGTCAGAAGTCCAATACTTTAAATGATGTACAAATCGGAGCTGAAATGAAGAAGTTATGGCTATTTGAAGACAACTGCACAAAGCTAAAAAACCATTTCGAAATGATTTTAAAATTCAACTTATGAATTCGAAATCCAATTCAAAATGACCCTAATTGCGAATTCATCCACTGCCACTTTGATGTTTTGCCTCCTCTACCTTTGGGAATTGCATCTTGGGCACTTCATTTGCCCTAAGTGGGCCCCACACAATTAGAAATCATCATTTTATTATTTTTTAGTAAATTTTTTAGGTAATTATTTTGTAATAAGTGGTGAATGAGAGTGTACCACATGTTAGGTAATTGATGACATTATATAAACTCTCTTAGTTCTAGGGTTTAGGCATCTTGGAAAATTTTTTTTCTAGAGAGTTTGACATTGGAGGTGGAAGAAGACGAGAACTTTGGTTTGTTTTCTTTTTTTCTTTATTAAATATATTGTTTTTAGTTTCTTTTGATTCAAATTGTGGATTTTTACCCTATTATGGATTGTGAATGTGACATTACCCCATGAGAGGCTAAAAAGCCAACTTGGGGCTTAAAGTATGAAAACTTAAGGGTTACGAAACCTATAGGGACAATGGGTAAATCATTATAATAATGAGATTAATTATTGGTTGAATTACAATTTATCAATTTTTTTATCCTATCCTTGTGAGTTAGTTTAGGGAATGATACGGTAGGTTATTACCTGAAACTAGTGATTATTGGTAACTCTTGATCATTAGTTATCCCGGTCTTCTTTATCATTATTTGCCCTAAACAAAGCTATGAGGAGTAGGAAATGTTAAAAAAATCAAACCTTAAACCAGTAATCAATCTCATTCATTTGATGGTTTTAGGAATCTGTTTTAAAACAAAAAAAAAAAAATTATATTTCAGATGCAGTTTTGAGTTATAGAACTTAAGTTGATTATGAACGGCCAAAGACCTTAAAACCCTAAGATCACTTTACTTAAAAGGCTCTTGTTTTCTCTGATTTCTATACCCTAAGTTGGATTGTGGAAAACCCTAAACTTGAATCAATTGAATTTAAAATCAATATTAATTTTGTTATTAATTTAATTTCTTTTACTTAGTTTCACTTTATTCACATATCGTTTTCCACTTTAAGATTCAAACAAAAGCAATCCATCTACCTTAGTATTGAAAAATACCATAAGCTAGTCCCTGAGGATGTACCCAGAATACTACAAAAGTCATAGTAGTTTTTTCTCTGATTTTTCTCAGCCAGAGCTACTACGTATTAGGCTTAAGTATTTTGGTACAACAAATAAGATTGGTCAATCCCGATGGAAGATCTACCAAGTCACACACTCTGTTCTTTAATTTTCATAGATTCCATTATATTCCTTCTTTCAAATCACAACTTTCCATTTCTCAAAATCAAGAGATAAGAGAGCATCTTGATAAGTTTTAGGCTCATCTTCATCTTGTGAAGCATTTATGAAAGCTTTCCCCTCAATGTCAAAACGATAAATTGGGATGCTTGCACGTTTGCATGTGTGGACCTTAGGAATTAGTATCTAGTGGTGCATTCGCATTAAAACGTATGCTCCCACTAGGTAATAAGTTGTTCAAGCGGTAATATACCTTCCCCTAAACCAAAGAAGGGTGGCATGTCCTTCCCACCATAGTGATACTTTCAACACACATCAATGTTACTTTCTTTATAAAGGAATGGTATATCTTTTTCTAAGGGTTGTATTGATTGATGTTATTATACAAAAACTCTCACATGTAAAGGATGTTTGGTTTTGGGTAAGATATGTTACTATTTGTTATGTGCTCCATGTCTTATGTAACGATAAAATAACATGAAATGCGTAAGAGTTTTTGCACAATAACACTAATTAAAATAACCATTGGAAAAGATGTGTCACTCATTTGTAAAGAAAGTAACACTAATATGTGATGAAATTACCACTACGGTGGAAAGAACGTATCACCCGTCTTTGGTTTAAGATAAGATATATCATCGCTTGATGTTATTATGCAAGAACTCCCACACATTTTATGTTATTTTACCATTATATAAGACATGTAACACGTAATGGGTGGTAACATATCCTATACTAAACTAAAGAAAGACAATACCTCTTTCCCACCTTAATTGTACTTTCAACACACTTTTTTCATGTAGGATGTACAACCCTTCTTTGGTTTAGGATAAGATATGTTATTATTTGTTACATGCTCCATGTCTTATGTAATGGTAAAATAACATGAAATGCGCAAGAGTTTTTGTGCAATAACACTAATCAACACAACCCTTGGAAAAGAGGTATCACTCTTTTGTAAAAAAAAGGTAACACTGATGTGTGATGAAGCTACCACTGTGGTGGGAAGGACATATCACCCTTCTTTGGTTCAGGATAAGGTATATTGTCCTTCGTTACATGCTTCACATCTTATGCACTAGTGAAATAACATGAAATGCATGTGAATTTACGCACAATAACATCGATCAACATAACTCTTGGAAAAGAGGGTATCATTCCTTTATGAAGAAAGTAACATTGATGTGTGCTAAAAGTACCACTATGGTGGAAAGGATGTGTCACCCTTCTTTGGTTTAAGGTAATATTACTGCTTGTTATGTAACCTATGTCTTATGCAACAATGAAATAACCTGAAATGCGTGAAAGTTTTTGCCCAACAACTTTGATTGACATACCTTTTAAAAAAGGTATTACTCCTTTATGAAAAAAGTACAATTGATGTGTATTGAAAGTGGCACTAACATGAAAAAAATGTACTATACTTTTGGTTTAGAGTAAGATATTTTATTGCCCGTTGCATGCTCCACGTCTTATGTAATAATAAAATAATGCGAAATGCATACAAGTTTTTATGCAAAAACACCGATTGATACAACCTTTAGAAAATAGGGTACATTATTTTATATAAAAAAAAGTACCACTTAAGGGTGCACTACATTTTTCCTGATGCACTTGAAAGTTGTATTTTTTTGTGTAAAAATTTAAATTCTTAATAAAATTAAGAGAAAATTATTACAAAATATTAAATATAATTTTTATGAAAAATATTTTTTATTTTTTATTTTTATTTTATATAAATAATTTTTTTTAAACCAAACTTAATGCTAAAACCACACTCAAGTTTTTATTTTATCTAAATAAAAAAATTAAATATTTTAACTAAGCAAAAAGTTAGAACTATAGTCAAGTTAAAATCATAAGTAAAAAATTAAAACCATGATCATTAATTTTGATTTTTACATGAAAATTTAAAATTTTATATATATATATATATATAATAAAATATTATTACAAAGATATTTTTATTTAATCTATATATGATATGATTTATCAAATAAATAAATATTTTATTTAACATGAATACATAAAATCTTATGTCTTAAACTTTTAAATTTTTTCATTATATATTTATTTTTATATTAAAATTTTCTCATTAATTAATTATTATATATTATTATTTTATGTTTAGAGTATCCATAAATAATTTAAAAAAAAATGAAAAGATGAAATGATGAAATAAAAAAGATTTCATGAGATAATGAGTAATTAGTATATTAAAAGAAAAGTCAAAAGTTACATTACTTTCTTGGTGAAATGGAGAAAAAATAACAATGCCGGCTGTCGGCTTACCATATATGATAAAGCTCTTTCACCTATCATATCAAGGTTTAAAAGTAAAAGAAAAAAGAAAAAGAAAATTGGGTTAATTAGCCTGTGGTGGGGAGAAGAGTTCATACTAATATTGGAATTTTAATAAATATTACTATTAGAGTGGATATTTATAGAATTTTTTTTTCCCACACAATAGGCATTTTGAAAGTTAAAATAATTAAAAAAAAAAATCCTTTTTCAGTGCACTTATTAATGATTTCCCCAATTTTTTTTTTATTAAGAAAAGAAAAAGTACTTTCATCATTGACTTGTCATATAAAAAATTTAAAGAATGAGTAATTATAGAATTTTTTTTATTTAGTTACTATGGTGCAGGTTAGAAAAATAACCTTAAATTAGAATTCTTAAAAAATATGTTTTATTTAACCTATGTACATCAACATCGTCTTCGTGAATTTTCCTTAGCTATGCCTTTGCGTGACATATTTTTGTTGTGGGAACGGTCAGCGTATCGGTGCCTTTTACTTGACTAGCCGACAGCAGTGACGTGGAATGATCCAAGCACTGACGTGGATGCTTCTATATTTTACCATGTCATAAATAAAGTTTACTTAATTCTCTCAATGTTAATTTAATTAGATTACATGTTTCACAAGCTCACATTTTAAGATTTTTTTTTTTTAAAATTACGTATTGATTTTTTTTAAATACAGATAATATAATAAAAACTCCCATTAAAAGGGATAAAACTTAAAATTTATTACTTAATAACTTAAATTGATTCTAAATTAAATTATATTTAAGTTGTTAACTTAAAACTTATCATTTAATTTTTACTTTAAGTATTTAGATTATTTGATAAAAATGACTTAAAATTTATTTTAAATTATCAAATTGACATATTTATTCTTATAAATTATAATCAAGACATATGTAGTCGAACAATAGTGGAGGTCATAGAGTAGCAAAAGAAATCGTTGAGCTAACTACGTTAAATGAGGGTAAAAAGATAAATTGAAGATATGAACTTAAAAATAAGTTAATTTTTTTTATATTTATTACTTAAAATAGTTTTTTACTTTTAGTTATATTATTAAATTATTTTATCAAATATAATTAATTTATTTAATGGCTTAAATTAAGTTATTAAGTCAATAAATCAATTTAAGTTATTAAGTTGGTTTATTAAACACCCACTAAATTTTCTTTCATCTATTAACATTTTTAGATTGAAAAGTAAGCATAAAAGGGCAATTATCAAATTATAATTTTAAAATTAAATTATTTTTATACAAATGATATAAGGATAATAATATATTAACTAACATTTTTAATATGTATATATATTTTTTTATAAAATAAATGCATTATATTTAGTTAAAATTAGTTGGGTGATAAATAAATAAACTTAAAATATGAGAATTCTGGGGAGACACGAAACTGAGGTAAGAATATACTATGGAAAGGTAAACAAAAGCTGAGGTAAGGGGTGAGCGTCGCCACCTCCTAGAAATGTCTGAAGTTCTAACATTAGCTATAAGTATTCAACAATTCCCCTTGTGTTCTTCATCAAAAACTTGAGTTTGAATCTTGTCGAGCAATGGCGGATGAGATTATCTTGTTGGATTTCTGGGCTAGCATCTTTGGTATGAGGGTCAGAGTTGCCCTGGCAGAGAAGGGCCTTAAGTATGAAAAACGAGAGGAGGACTTGTGGAACAAAAGCCCTCTGCTTCTTGAAGTGAACCCAGTTCACAAGAAAATCCCAGTTCTGATCCACAACGGAAAGCCCATTTGTGAGTCTATGATATTAGTTCAGTATATTGATGAGGTTTGGAACCATAAATCTCCGCTGTTGCCTACTGATCCATACCAGAGAGCTCAGGCCAGGTTCTGGGCGGACTACATAGACAAGAAGGTACGTCTGCTGTTGATTTAAATCGTTCTTTTCCATTGATTCATGGAGATTGGCTCAGCTTTTGATTATGGTGAGGGATTTGTATAAGAAGTTATATTTCTTCACATATTCTCTTTTGATATTTAGTTTTGATGGCTTGTTCGGGGGGTTTGCGGTGTCAAACTAGAACTTCGCTGATTCTCCTTGCTGTTTATTCAGCAAGAGTCCATTTTACATTTCTTATATGGGTTTTGATCTCTTTGTTATGTTGAATCTGAAATATGTTCGTTCAATCCAAAAAAGCATATCTCAAATGCCTTTTCCCCCAAGAAAGGGGGAAAAGAGGAAGGAAGAGGAGGATACAGAGTCTAGTTTTTAAAGAATGGTGTATGGTTTTTTGTTTTTGTGATCCTGCTGTTCAACATTTTCTTTGATCTCTTTCTTCTCATTTTCTATATGATGCATTCTTTCTGGTTCTGATAGGTTTCTTTCACCCTTCATTTTGCTCCTAGTATATGAGAGTTTTCTATGCTGAAGGGATCTTAATTAATTTGTCCAACTATACAAGAAGTTGAAACTTGATGAAATGCTCCAAAAAAAAAAAAAGACCCTTTTCTCTCTTTGACTCCACTATGTTTCACGCAGCTCTATGACCTTGGAAAGAAGATATTGTTAACCAAGGGAGAAGAGCAGGAGACAGCCAAGAAGGAATTCATAGAGTGCCTTAAGCTTTTGGAAGGAGAGCTGGGAGAGAAGCCTTACTTTGGTGGTGAAAACTTTGGGCTTGTGGATGTGGCTCTGGTGACCTTCTCTTCCCGGTTTTATGCATATGAGAGCATTGGTAACTTCAGCATAGAGGCGGAGTGCCCCAAGTTGATAGCTTGGACCAAGAGGTGCATGCAAAAGGAGAGCGTGTCGTCTTCTCTTGCAGATCCACACAAGGTCCATGCCTTTGTCATGGGGCTGAGAAAGAAGACTGGAATCGAGTAGAAGTGAAACATCATGGGCTGTTAACTATTTAGTATTGTTTTGGTACACTAAAAGGAGTGCTTGTTACGCTAATGCGTAATCTATAATGATATTATGCACCATAGATAGAATTGGTTATGTCACGTTTTCTAAATAACCTTTGTAATAGTTTTTTTATATATTTGGCAAAAGATAGTCTAAAATGATTTAATTTATCTGTCTTGTCCATTGGACCTCAAAGTCACCGTTGTCAACTGTTTCTTACCACAAGTTCACGAGCTTCATCTTAAATTATCTTTGAGAGAATAAAAAAAGATTTAGTCGGTGTTTAGTAAACCAACATAATAATTTAAAGTGATTTAATAATTTAATTTAAGTCATTAAATAAATTAAGTATATTTGGTAAAATAAATTAATGACATGACTTAAAGTAAAAATAACTTTAAATAATAAGTAAAAACAATTAACTTATTATTAAGTTCATATATTTATTTTATATTTTTACCATCAATTACCCTAGTTACCTCTACAATCTTTTTTACTACTCCATGACCTCTATTATTACTTAACTTCCTTTTATTATTTATAATTTATGAAGATAAATATGTAAATTTCAAAGATTTAGAATAAATTTTAACTTAATTTTACCAAACAACTTTAATACTTAAGTTAAAATTAAACAATAAATTTTAAGTCAAAACAACTCAAATATAATTTAATTTTAAGTCAACTTAAATCATTAAATAGTAAATATTAAATTTTACCAAACACCCCTTATAGAGATGTTTTATTATATTGATTGTATTTAAAAAATAAAGGAGTTATTGATTGCCATTCCATTTTGTATTAGAAAAATTGATAGACATGCTACTTAACCTTGTGTGTCAAAACTACTGTCAGGATACACATGAGAAAGGGAAAATATCCTTTCATACATTAATTAAAAGAATTACCATTCAAAAATTTCAATTTTCACATTCCATGTCAAATTTACAAAACATAAAATTATTCCTTATAAATGTATTAAGTATAAACAATTGAAAGTTTCAAATATTACAAGTACAAAATCTCTCACCTACCACGTTTGCCCTTTTTTTTTTTTCTTTTTTTTTTAATATGTTGATCTTTCATAAAATCTTTTTAGTTTTAATTTTTTTTCCATTCTTTCATCTCTTCATTTTTATTGATTTTAATCATTTTTTGAATATATTAAACATAAAATTATAGTATATAATAAATAACTATATATAATAAATTAAATATAAACATAAATATATAATAGACAAAAAAAATTAAAATACTATACTACAAATAATATAGTTGATAATTTTAAATATTAATTATAATAATACATTTCATCATTTTGTATTTAGATTTAGAAATTATTTTTTGTTTAAATGTTATTAGATTTATGTTAACCAAATATTTTGTATACTAATGATAAATAAAATGGTTATTTATTTATTTTTGGATCTTATCACATGTAAATAAAATAAATATACATTTATAAAATTGTTTTTATGTTTATATTACTATTAATATTTTATTTTTTGTTAGGAGAAAATCTTTAATTATGAAAGTAATAATACACACACAAAAAAAAAAAAAAAAGATAGAATACACTACACACAACTTCATTCTCAATGCGAGAAGGTTACATCCACTTTGCTATTTAAGCCTAGATCATGTCCAAATTAGGGTAAATGAGCTATATATGTAAATGATGTATATGCGGTGTACTTATTTTTAAACATGACTAATGTAACTTAGTTTGGACATGATCTTCCATTTTTGTAGGCCTAGGCATGCAAACTTGTCACATTTCATTCCACATGCTGGGATAATAGATACATACTTGGCAAAAACAAGAACATCATATTTGCAAATAAGTACATTCTGTTAAAAAATAAGTGCATTGCATGTACATCATATATGTGGCTCATTTGCTCTAATTTGGACATGATCTTCCACTTTTATAGGTCTAGGCATGCATTTGCACACTTTATATATCTCAATCCACATGCTAGCATAGTAGTTACATCTTTAGAAAAAATAAGTACATCATATTAAAAAATGCGTACATCCGGTTTAAGAATAAGCAGATTGCGTGTACATTATGTATGTGACTCATTTGCCCCAATTTGGACATGATCTTACAATTTTGTAGGTCTATGCATGCATTTATGGACTTACCACATCTCATTCCTCATGCTAAGATAGTAGATACATCCTTAGCAAAAATAAGTACATCATATTAGAAAATAAGATCACATTTAAAAATAAGTATATCACATGTACATCATGTACGTGACTCATTTGCCCTAATTTAGACATGATCATTCTCTTTTGTTAGCTTAAGAATGCATTTACAAACTTACCACATTTCATTTTATATTATAGGATAGTAGGTCCATTCTTGGTAAAAAATAAGTGTTAGCCCAAGGGTTCTCCTAATCAGGTTTTGATGATAACAAACCACAGTAAAATTAATAATTGGTTTGAATTGTAAAGAATCTCATGTATTAATTTGGAAATTCATCAAAGGACCTAATGGATACAAAATCAAGACGTTTCAAAGACCTTTAATCATAGGAAACAAATGTAAGATGAATGCATGGGTGCACTTAGGTTTTACATATCATTTCATTCATCTTTGGAAAACTCGATTTATTCTTTAAAGTTACAAATGTACCTTAGGCAAAATGTTTCAAAATTGGCATATTAATTTACCTAAAGACCTTGCCTAAGTGTTAGAAAATAAAAGAATAGAAAAATATAGGTTTTCGGGGCCAAAAGGTTGAACCAGTCGAGACACTAGGCCAACCAGCTCAACCGGCTAAGCTACCGGTCGATCGGTTCCTTTTGCCCGATCGAGGTCCGGTTGAGGAGTGCAAAAAAACTCTCTTTTCCAGCAGTCTTCCCTTCTCGGTCGAGGTATCCTCCTTCCATGTCGAGGTCCGATTGAAGCAACGGTAACTTGCCAAAGCATTAAATGCTCTAGCGGCTAGTGAATCGGTCGACCCTCAGCTCGACTAGTTGAGACTATTTTTTGTTTTTCTTGGCTCCCGAAGTTAGAAACCTATAAATTGAGAGCTCCACTTCATTTATGACATAAAGAACACTTGAATTTATTTGTCTACCCACTTGTTCTTGCCTTAAAAGCTCCCATTTCTTTCTTGGTGCATTAAATCTTCACTTGCATATCCTTTAGTGCACCCTTGTGAGTCATCCTAGCTTTGATTTGTATTTAAGCCATTATTGAGCTAGGTTGAGATAAAATCATTCTTGTAAATTGAGTGTTAGAGCCTTCAAGTGAGTTGAATCTTGAAGAGATTGTGTAAGAGCCCATTAGCGTCAGAATCTAAGTGTAAAGGAGATTAGAAGCTTGGTTGAAGCTTCAAGTTAGTGGAACCCTCACTTGGTTAGGAGCTTAAGGAGAGTGAGCGTAGGCAAGAAAGTGTCGAACCACTATAAAATCTGAGTTTGAATTTTCTAACTCTATCTCTTTATATTTGCTTCTATTGTGCATGAATTTGTTGTGTTCAAAAAGATTTTTAAATACCCAATTCATCCCTCCTCTTGGGTGTTTTTCTCATTAAGATTAGCCTTTATTTTCTCAATTGGTATCAGAGTTGGACCTCTTGTTTAAGACTTAATCATCTAAAAGGAAATGGCTATTCCATTAAGCTCATCTCACACTGAAAGTTTTACAAAAAATAGAGCTCCATTTTTTTTATGGGAACCGACTATCCCTATAAGAAAACTAAAATGACTTGGTATTTACAATCAACCAATTTAGACGTATGGGACGTCATTGAAGATGACCCAACTTTTCCTACAAAACTAGTTGATGGAGTCATGGTTCCAAAACCCAAGCAATAATGGAATAAGCTTGATAGAAGAAATTTTCAATTAAATGCTAAGGTTGTTTTCACTTTGCAATGTGCTATGGATAGAAATGAATATAATAGAATATGTCAATGCAAATCGGCTAAAGAAATTTGGAGATTGCTTGAAATAACTCATGAAGGAACAAATCAAGTGAAAGAGTCAAAGATCAATTTACTTGTTCATAACTATGAATTATTTTTTATGAAAGAAAATGAGACTATTGTTGAGATGATCACTAGGTTCACCAACATTGTCAATGGTCTTGAAGCATTGGGAAAGACCTACAAGGAATCTGAAAAGGTGATGAAGATCTTGAGGTCACTTCCATCAAAGTGACATACAAAGGTTACCGCAATTCAAGAAGCAAAAGACTTGACCAAGCTACCTATGGAGGAGCTCATAGGGTCATTAATGACATATGAGATCAATTTAGCAAAGAAGCTACAAGAAGGTGAAGACAAAAAGAAGAAGAACATAGCTCTCAAAGCTACAAGTAAGGAAGAAGAAGATGTTGAAGAAGAAAAACTAAGTGAAGAAGATGATGATTTAGCCCTCTTCACAAGAAAGCTCAACAAATACATGAGGAGTGAAAGCTTTAGAGGAAGAAGGTTCACCTCTAGAAGAGACTTTTCTAAAAAGGAATCTTCATCTCATGGTGACAAGGAGAAATGGGAAGAGAAAAGAGATTTGGTGTATTTCAAATGCAAGAAACAAGGACACATTAAATATGATTGTCCTCTCTACAAAAGTGAAGCCAAGAGGAGAATGAAGAAGGCAATGGTGGCCACTTGGAGTGAAAGTGAAGAATCCTTCGAAGAAGAAAAGGAGAAAGAAGTGGCAAGCAAGTGCTTCATGGCAATAGATGAATTTGATGAGGTAAACTCTAACTTTAGTGATGAAGATATGCATGATGTTTTTGAAGAATTGTATGAGGATTTTGAAAAACTTAGCTTGAAAAATATTTATCTTAAAAAGAAAATTCAACAACTTGAAGAAGTAAAAGAAAAATTTTCAATTGCTGAAATTTCTAAAACTCGTCTTGAAAAAGAAAATGAGATTTTGAGAAAGAAAAATGAATAGTTGACCTCCTCTCTTTTAATATTTTATTGTGGACAAAAATCTTTTGAAATGATTCTAGCTAGCCAAAAATGTGTTTTTGACAAACAACAAGGGCTAGGATTCAAATCTTCAAAAAATCAAAAGTATTTTAAAAACTATTTTGTAAAAGAATCCACAAGTACAAGTCCTTCCACTACTTGCAACTTTTATGGAAGAGGAGGGCACATTAGTAGTACATGTCCTTTAAGAAATGGTTCTCAAAAGAATTCAAATGCAAAAGCTAAGAAGGTTTGGATTGAAAAATCCAAGGTCGCTAACCCTCAAGAACCTAAAAGGATATGGGTACCTAAATCAACTTGAGTTTTATGTTGTAGGGTTCAAGAAGGATAAGTGGTTCTTGGATAGTGGATGCTCAAGACACATGACCGGAGATGAATCCAAGTTTGCTTTCCTTACAAAGAAAAATGGAGGATATGTTACTTTTGGAGACAATGCAAAAGGAAGAATCATTGGTCAAGGCAACATTGGTAATGCCACATCCTCTCTTATTGAAAGTGTTTTATTAGTAGATGGTTTAAAACATAACCTTTTAAGCATTAGTCAATATTTGTGACAAAGGTTTTAAAGTGATTTTTGAAGCATCTCATTGCATCATCAAGGATATTCAAAATGATAAAACCATCTTCATGGGCCATAGATGTGATAATGTTTATGCTATAAATATTTTAAAATATAATGGCCATGATAGATGCTTTTTAAGCATGCATGATCAAAGTTGGTTGTGGCATAGAAGGTTGGGACATGCTAACATGGACCTCATTTCCCAACTCAACAAAGATGGACTTGTTAGAGGCCTTCCCAAATTAAATTTTCAAAAGGACAAAGTTTGTGAAGCTTGTCAAGTGGAAAAGCAAATAAAAAACTCTTTCAAAAACAAAAATTTCATTTCCACATCTAGGCCTCTTAAGTTGTTGCATATGGATTTATTTGGTCTCTCTAGGACACCAAGTCTTGGAGGAAAATCTTATGCATACGTTATTGTGGATGACTTCTCTAGATACACATGGGTCCTATTTTTAAATAAAAAAAAATGAAGACTTTTATGAGTTTTCAAAGTTTTTCAATAAGGTTCAAAATGAAAAAAGGTTTTAAAATTACTTGTATAAGAAGTGATCATGGGAGAGAATTTGAAAATATTGATTTTGAAGAATATTGCAATGAGCATGGAATTAACACAATTTTTCGGCTCCTAGAACTCCTCAACAAAATGGGTTAGTTGAAAGGAAAAATAGAACTCTTTAAGAAATGGCTAGAACCATGCTAAATGAAAACAATTTACCAAAATATTTTTGGGCTGAAGCGGTTAACACTTCTTCTTATGTTTTAAATAGAATATTATTGAGGCCCATTCTTAAGAAAACTCGCTATGAGCTTTGGAAAAACAAGAAACTCAACATTAGCTATTTCAAAGTCTTTGGGTGCAAATGTTTTATATTAAACACCAAAGACAGTCTTGGAAAATTTGATGCAAAATCGGATGTTGGAATTTTCCTTGGTTACTCAACTTCAAGTAAAGATTTTAGAGTTTTTAACAAAAGAACCATGTTTGTAGAGGAATCCATCCATGTTATTTTTTATGAATCTAACAATTCTTTCCAAGAAATAGAAAGCTTTGATGATGATTTAGGTTTAGAGACTTACATGGGAAAATTGAAAATTGAAGATAGAATGCAACAAGAAGAAATTGGAGAGGATCTCAAGAAAGAAGAATCACCATTGGCACTACCCCCTCCTCAACAAGTGCAAGGTGAATCAAACCAAAACCTTCCTAAATATTGGAAGTTTGTCGTCAATGACTCATGCCCAATTGGTGTCTCATCTGATTTGTGTTCAGCTGGTGCTCCTTGATTGAGGAAGTGATCAACAAAATTTATACCTATAACACCATACACTAGGGTAGCAAATACAAAGCTACTATAGTATAGTGGCTCTAGGGTCGTTCACTGGGAATGACTAACAAGCAATCAAGGATACCAATTCCAAGTGAATTGGTCTTGTTTCATTTCACGGTTAGCTTAAGAAATAAAACACAAACTTTGATTTGTAAAGGTTGAGATTTAAACTAACTAACTTAACAGAAGTTTGGAATAATTTAGGAAGAAAAGCATTCCTTGGAGATTTAGGTTCACTGGGGTGGTTCCTCATGCAAAAGACATAGCTCCGGTCAGATGGTTCATTTCCTCGCATTAGAGATTCAACATATAGTCAATTCTCTAACCGGTGATGTACAGAGACTCCTTCAATTAGATTTCACTTTAATTCTCTCACTGATGCAACTTGCAATGGTTCATGCCTCTCACGAGCACTTACCATTCAAGGTGATCTTTAACCTTGGACTTCCCTTCACAAACTCGCAAGCGATAACTAATGGATGTCTCCTAGGAGTCCAAAAGCTTACCAAGTGTTGGTAATTCCAGAAAATCCTACCTTGAAGTCACCTACCAGAGGCTCGCAAGGGGTAAACTAGTGCATTTCCATGGTTGGAAATCACTTGCCTTACCAAGTGTTGGCCCAGGTGACTCTAAGGTGTTTTAAGTTAACTAAAAACATTGAAATCACTAAAGGATTTCACTTCCTCTTCATTACTAGCTAAAACCACAGAGCTTAGCATTCTTGCACTTGGAACCTTCCCCGACAACCTTAGCTCCAAGGAATTGGAGGTTTAGTTACTCATTCTCTGGGGAAAACTCCTCAGAGAATTCATAACTTAGAAATAAAATGAAAATACAAAGTGAGAAGGTAAGGCAGTAGAAAGAAAAGACCTTTACTTGCTTACCCAAACGTTTACAGAAGGAACTCCTCCTCGAGAACAGGCTCCCGAGAGGTATATATATCAAACCAATATAAAACTAATTGTTACAAAGATATTTGGTCTTTTTACTAACTTAAAAACTAAGGAATCATGTAATTGGTGGTTTACAAGGAGTATTTTGGGATTTAGACAACAAAAATCTAATGGAAAATATCTCCCAATGTCGGTAGCAAGCTTCGGGAGGCTTCAGGAGCCATTTCGCAGGTAAAAAATGAGGTCTGCGAAATTTCGCAGACACCCAAGAGGGCTGCGAAATTATTTCGCAACACCGAGCTATCTTCACTAGGCTGCAAAGTTGGCTTCCATCTTGAGGTTTCCAGCTCCCTTCTCGCGGCATGGTTCGTGCATCGTCAGAAGGAGAAACACCTTACTGTACAAAAGTGTTGCGAAATTCTCGCAACAAAAGGCTGATTCCTCAACACTTTAGAGTGATTGACTTGTAAGGGCTGCAACTTCTTCGTTTCAACTCCGAATCGCGTACCGTTTGAAGCATTGGATTGTTGACTTCCTGAGCTTTGAAATGGTATATAGCATGCATCATTTGAACTTCAGAAAGTGCTCCAAAAGTGGCTGCTACGACTGTCATCAAGAATAAGCTTCATGGCAGATTCTCTTTGCTTTTTCTCCTTGCAATCCGGATTCACTCTTGGCAATTGAATTCTAAGCTTTGCCCAAGATTCCTCATAGCTCTCCTCAGTCTTGACTTGCTTTGGTGATCAAAATACTAACAAAAACACCAAAACTTACACAAAGTGATCAAAATTGCTTTAAAGGATCCTTAACATGCCAATTGAGTTAAAAGGCCTAAACTACTACTCAAAAGTGTTAAAAAGGATTAATTAAAGGCTATCAAATAGCACTTTTTGAGCAGTAATCAGTCAACCACCCACAAGATCAAATTATAGGTAATCCATCTAGTGGGGTAAGAACTAGATTATATCTTAGAAATATTTGTAATAATCTTGCTTTTATCTCTCAAATTGAGCCTAAAATATAAATGATGCTTTAGTTGATGAAAATTGGATGATTGCTATGCAAGAAGAGTTAAATCAATTTGAAACAAATGAAGTATGAGAATTAGTACCAAGACCTTCAAATCAAAGTGTTATTGGAATTAGATGGGTCTTTAGAAATAAAATGAATGAATATGGCATAATTTTTAGAAATAAAGCAAGATTGGTAGCCTAAGGTTTTAATCCAGAAGGAGGGATAGATTATGAAGAAACCTTTGCCCCCGTAGCTAGGTTGGAAGCCATTAGGATGCTACTTGCCTTTGCATGTTTTAAAGACTTTGTTTTATATCAAATGGATGTGAAAAGTGGTTTTTTAAATGGCTTTATAAATGAAGAAGTATATGTTGAACAACCACCCGATTTTCAAAGTTTTAACTTTCCTAACCATGTTTTTAAACTTAAAAAGGCACTTTATGGTTTAAAACAAGCACCTAGAGGATGGTATGAAACATTGAGTAAATTTCTTTTGAAAAAGGGTTTTAAAATTGGAAAAATTGACACAACTCTTTTCATGAAACCAAAGAAAATGATATGCTCTTAGTTCAAATATATGTTGATATCATTTTTGGTGTTACTAATATTTCTCTTTGTGAGGAATTTATTAAGTGCATGCATAGTGAGTTTGAAATGAGCATGATGGGAGAACTCAACTTCTTCATTGGACTTCAAATCAAGCAACTAAATGAAGGAACCTTCATCAATCAAGCAAAGTATATAAGAGATCTTCTCAAAAGGTTCAACATGGAAGAAACCAAAATAATGAAGACTCCAATGAGTTCATCCATCAAGCTTGATAAGGATGAAGTAGGTAAATCCATTTACTCTACTATGTATAGAGGCATGATAGGTTCTTTGCTATATTTGACCGCTAGCAGACCCGACATTATGTATAGTGTATGCTTGTGTGCTAGATTTCAATCTTGTCCTAAAGAGTTTCACTTAAGTTTCGTAAAATGAATTCTTAGATATTTGAAAGGGATAATGGACATAGGCTTATGGTATCCTAAGAGTGATAACTTTGAATTAATTGGATTTTCGGATGCTAATTTTGGTGGTTGTAGGGTTGAAAGAAAAAACACTAGTGGCACTTTTCATTTCCTAGGACACTCACTTGTTTCATGGCATAGTAAGAAGCAAAATTCGGTAGCTTTGTCAATGACGGAAGCCTAATACATAGCAACCGATTTATGTTGTGCACAAATTCTTTGGATGAAACAAACACTTAGTGATTCTGATTTATCTTTTGAGCATATTCCTATTAAACGTGATAATACAAGTGCTATAAATATATCAAAAAATTTCGTGCAACACTTTAGGACTAAGCATATAGAGATTAGACATCATTTTCTTAGAAACCATGCACAAAAAGGTGACATAACATTTGAATTTGTAAGCACAAAAGATTAATTTGCTGATGTCTTTACAAAACCTCCAAGTGAAGAACAATTTGTTGATATTAGAAGACAACTAGGGGTGATTTCTTCATGATCTAATGATTACTTAATGAATTCTTGATGAATATACCTTCTAATTACATGACTTTCATGTCATATGCATCATATAGACATATACTTAGATAAATGGTCAAATTTTGGCCAAAAATCAAAATTCCCTGGGCATGGGACATCAAAAATTGGGGTTTTCAACTGAAAAGGGTAGGGTGATAAAAAAAATGAGAAAATGCACAAAAGGTGAAAAGTCAAACCGTTGACTAGGCTGCCGACCGGACCAGGACTGGTCGACCAGTTCGTAGGGATTGAGGTTTTAAATAGCCTCTCGTGCTTCATTTTCTCACTTTTTTTCCTTTGGTTCTTCAAGAGTTCTATCGATTCAACTGCCAATGAGTGATTTTTTAGGACATTGCAGTAGATTGAGGGCTTTGGATTTATTTTATTTTATTTTGAAGATTAGAGGCTAAGGTTTTGGATTTGGGCCGACTTCTCCTTCTTCTGTGCGTCACAGTCAATTTCAGCACCATTCCCGCGCACCTAGGGTTTCGGTTGTGAGTGCTTCTCTCTCTACTAGCCTCGTCTCCTTTTGTTTCTATCTTTCTCATGGTTCCTAGGAGAGAGTTGGCTGCCTCTAGGGCATAGGGCAAGCACCCAGCTGAGCCGTCTCAGCCCCCTCAGTCGGAGGTTCGTCGAAAGGCGAGGTTTGACATCACCTTATTCAACTCTATGGAGGACTATCAGCGGTACAAGCAAAAGTTTGCTCAGAGGAAAGTAGTTCCAGGGAGAAGTATCAATTTCTCCCAACTCTAGCATTTTGGATTTGAGGGACTGTTCAGTAGGATGGGTTAGCTGCCCATGGTGATGGTTTCGAAGTCAATTTTTTTGACATTGGTGCAAGCGTTCTATTCGAGGGCGACATATGGAATTGGTGGCTCGATTGTTTCCACCGTTAGAGGAGTCGAGATTCGGCTGGACCAAGAGAGCATCTGCCGCATTTTCGATATTGCTCCAATTGGACCCAGGGTGTACGAGTCCAATATTTGGCCCACTATGCTAGGTTTCGAGGCTAGAGAAGTCATTCAAAGAATGTGTGGACTTGCAGACGCTTAAGGGATGGGCAAACCATCGGCCCTCAGCTTGACTATGATCAGTAGAGTACTACACCACATGATTTGCTCTATCCTGCTACCACGAGCCAAACACCGAGATGAGGTCTCTTATTATGAGGCATTCCTCATGGACTTTATTCTGAATGGGAGACGGATTCACTTAGGGTATTTGATGATGATGCACATGATCTTATGTTGCGAGAGCATGACCCGCATACTTCCCTATGACCACTTCCTTACTAGAGTGTTTAAGGATGTCGGGGTTGATTTGAGTGGAGAGACAAATTTTGAGGCCCTCAGTATTTATGATACATATGATGAGTAGTCTTTGGGGCGCATGAAATTTGAGAAGGCCTCCGATGGTTCTTGGATTAGGAAAGCAAAGAGACCACCAACACAGGCTTGAGGACAAGGACAAGTGCATCTCGGAGTAGAAGAGGAGGCCGAGATACGAGAGATGGAGGGTGAAGTAGACCCTTAGAAAGGCTTTCAACAGAGAAAGCCTAAGCTTGACATTCCTCCACTCCATTTAGAGGGTGTTTAGTTTGAGGCCACATTTTCTGAGCCGATGATGTTTGAGTCGACTTAGACAGTGGGACCATTTTCTCAGCCATCATTCACAGAGTCTCCTCACATAGAGATACCACATCATCAGGCACCTCAAGCTCCTAATCCTGCACCTTGGATGGATCTATCTACTCAAATTAGCTTCAGCACTCGCATAAAGGAGCTTCTAGTAGTCAGTGATACTTGATTCTACTCCATGGAGGATCTCATGGATCAGTATCAGACTGACTTCACCTCTCAGTTTGAGTATCTGTAGTAGGGATTTGAGCGTATGGAGGCTCACATGGATCAACATCAGGATGCGTTTGAGCATCTCCAGTAGAGGATTGAGCGCATTGAGGGTCGCCAAGAGGCTTAGCATGAGGAGATGATGGCTTACCTATGCTCTGTGTTTCCACTTCCACCTCCCCAACCTTGATTTCATAAAGACCCCCTTCATTTCTTTTTTATGTTGCCAAAAGAGGGAGATATTTATGATCTAAGAGACTTACATACATATCATTGTCATATCGTTTGTTTGGATCATATATATGATAGACTTGTATGTTTCATGTACTTTTGACTTATATATCATTGTCATATCGTTTGTTTGGATCGTATATATGATAGACTTATATGTTTCATGTACTTTTAACTTATATATATTATGCTATATGTTTCATGACTTACACTATTTCTTATTCAAAATTCATTCTCTTTAGCATGTCTTGATTTTCTTGGTTTTAACTTCATAAATTTTGATTGATTGATCCATGATTGGTTTGAGGGGGAGATTTTTCTTCTCCTAGATAACCAAGGTTTTTCATCATAAAAAATGAGGAGATTGTTAGCCCAAGGGTTCTCCTAATCAGGTTTTCATGATAACAAACCATGCTAAAGTTACTAATTGGTTTGAATTGTAAAGAATCTCAGGTATTAATTTGGAAATTCATCAAAGGACCTAATGGATACAAGATCAAGACATTTGGAATACCTTTAATCATAAGAAACAAATGTAAGATGAATGCATGGGTGCACTTAGGTTTTACATATCATTTCATGCATCTTTGGAAAACTTGGTTTATTCTTTAAAGTTACAATTTCATTAAAACCTGATTTTTATCAAATGTACCTTAGACAAAACGTTTCAAAATTGGCATATTAATTTATCTAAAGACCTTGCCTAAGTGTTAGAAAAGAAAAAAATAGAAAAAGATAGGTTTTTTGGGCTAAAAGGTTGAACCGCTCGAGGCACTAGGACAATCGACTCAACCGGCCAGGGTACCGGCCGACTAGTTCCCTTTGCCCGATATCAAGGAGTGCAAAAACTCTCTCTCTCTTCCATTAGCCTTCCCTTCCCAATCGAGGTATCCTTCTTCCTAGTTGACCTTCGATCGAGGTCTGATTGAAGCAACGGTAACCTGCCAAAGCATTAAAGGCTCTAACGACTAGTGAATCGGTCGATTCCCAGCTTGATCTATTGAGGCTGTTTTTTATTTTTCTTGGTTCCCGAAGTTAGAAACCTATAAATTGAGAGCTCCTCTTCATTTTTGACATAGAGAACACTTGCATTTATTTGTCTATGCACTTGTTCTTGCCTTAAAAAGCTCTCATTTCTTTCTTGGCGCATTAAATCTTCACTTGCATATCCTTTAGTGCACCCTTGTGATTCATCCTAGCTTTATTTGTATTGGAGCCATTATTGAGCTAGGTTGAGAGAAGATCATTCTTGTAAATTGAGTGTTAGAGCCTTCAAGTGAGTTGAATCTTGAAGAGATTGTGTAAGAACCCATTAGAGCCCAAATCCAAGTGTAAAGGAGATTAGAACCTTGGTTGAAGCTTCAAGTTAGTGGAACACTCACTCAGTTGGGAGCTTGAGGAGAGTGGATGTAGGCAAGGAAGTATTGAACCACTATAAAATTTGAGTTTGAATTCTCTAACTTTATCTCTTTATATTTGCTTCTATTGTGCTTGAATTTTTTGTGTTCAAAAATATTTTTAAATACCCAATTCACCCCCCCCCCCCCCCCCCTCTTGGGTGTTTTTCTGATTAAGATTGGCCTTTATTTTCTCAATAAGTATATTATATTTGAAAATAAGTACATCTTGTTTAAAAATAACTACATTGCATTTGCATTGTTTATATGACTCATTTAGCCTATTTGGAATATGGGCTTTCACTTTGATAGGCCCTAAGATGCATGTGAGGCCTTTCCACATCACATTTCACATCCTAGAACCTGGGATACATACTTGAAAAAATTGGTACATTGTGTTGAAAAATAAGTACATCAAACTTAAAAAATGAGTACAATACATTTTCATTGTATAGGTTGTTGGTGTTGTGTAAACTGGATACAAGTTCATCTAGCTCACTGGAGTTAGATGGACTTCTTTCCTACAAAAAAGGATGTCTGAATAGTAGGTTCAGGCACACCCTTCCGAAGCTTAAGTTAGAATCTTGCAAGAGTGAATCCAACTTTTTTGAATGGTTATGTGCGAGCGTACTTTTTTCATGCTTTTCAAGGGGTTTTTATAGAACATATGACACCATCGTCACAATGTTGACTGTGCATTCATGCCTTGCATTGATGATCGCCATCGTGGTGGATACTAAGCCATAATAAGGTATTCAACACCATCATCTCAGTGTAGACTAGGCAATCATACCAAACAAGAGTTGTTGATTGGTGTCATTTCTTAGCTATCGTGTAAGAATCTTGGACCATATCGTTGACTATGCATTTACGTTTGTCAATGTCCTTAATTGCGTGTAACACTAATTGACATTTATTTTTTGGGTATAAATGTCATCTAGATTGTCACTCAAGCATTGAGTGAATTAATCATCTATCCAATATTGGCCTGGAATTTCCTGCTGGGTTGGTTTGTCTGTTTGGAAGTCCTAATCGGCTTGGTCTGCCCATTCCGTCTGGCATTAGAGAAAAAGGAAATCTATCTCTCCTCTTGTGCCAGATGGAGCTTAACTTGGTTTAGATGAATTATCTGTTTACCCTAGACAACCAAAGGGTCTTGAGCTTGGGAAGGACATGTGGAGTGAAGCTTCCCACATAGGTGACTCATTTGGCTTATTTTGGATATAGACTTTCACTTTTATAGGCCTTAGGATGCATTTGAGGCCTTTACACATCTCATTTCACATCTTAGTGTTAGGATAAAACTCTTAAAAACATAATGTGATGTAACAATAAAAAGATTTATTATTTATAATATGATTCTTTTTTCCTAATTTTATAAACCTTATTCCTATATTATACCCTTATAACATTTAGTTTAACATCTCTTACATTGTACATAACTTGGATGCATTAGGAGTTGCACAAAAAATTCAAGTCATGGGTTCCTTGCACGTAGATGAGTTGCTCACAACGAGTTCATGGGCTTAAGAAATCCATTTAGGGTTATAGTGCACTACCTCATAATTTGAGAAATAATTTGTATTGGTTATTGGGATAGGTTTTCCATAGTAAGTGCATTAGTGTGTATGGTTATGTTGAAATAGGTTCCTAAAAGAAAGACATAATGTAACAAAGTTAAACTTAAGTTTCCACTATTCTATCCATTATGTTAGAAAAAAATGGCTAATTTAGCGTAAGGTAATCATACTAGAATGAGGGTGAATAGGATGATGATCTCTTTTTACAAATTCAAACTATGTGAATGCAAGAACAATTATATTCCAATATATAATAATAATAATATAGAGACAATTTCATATAAAATAAAAGAGTATGGACGAGAGAATTTAAACACTAGATTTTTTAGTGATTTGACCCAACCTGACCTATGCCCACTCTCTTTTAACTTCTGTCCCAAGCTTGAGGTTCCATTAATTCAAGGCTTTCAAACCAAGCCTTCAAGCAATACAATTGGATTATGGTTCCAATCAATCCTGATTCATACCCAATTGGTGTATCAGCTGATTCATGTCCAGCTAGTGCTCCTTGATTGAGGGAGTAATCAACAAAATTTATAACCTATTACACCATGATCTAGGGTAGTAAAGACAAAGCTACTATAGCATAGTGGCTCTAGGATCGTTCACTGGGAAGGGTTTTCAATTCATAAATGATACCAATTCAAAGTGAATTGGTGCTTTTTCATTTCAAGGTTAGCTTAAGAAATAAAACACAAACTTTGGTTGAAAAAGATTTAGGTTTAATCTAACGGCAAAGGAAGTAATGGAAATTACTTGTGAAGAAAAACATTCCTTGGAGGTTTAGGGTCACAGGGGAGGTTCCTCATGCAAAGACAGAGCTCCGGTCATTTGGTTCATTTCCTCGCATTAGAGAATTAACATATAGTCAATTCTCTAATTGTTGTTGTACAGATGTATCCTTTAAATGGATTTCAGCTTTAATTCCCTCTCACTGATGCAACTTGCAATGGCTCGTGCCTCTCACCTAGCATTTTCCATTCAAGGTGATCTTTAACCTTGGACTTTCTTTCTCAAGCTCACAAGAGATAACTAATGGATATCTCCTTGGAGTCCAAAAGCTTACCAAGTGTTGGCAATTCTAGAAAATCCTACCTTCAAGTCACTTCCCAAAAGCTCGCAAGAGGTAAACTAGTGCATCTCCATGGACGGAGATCACTTGCCTTACCAAGTGTTGGCTCAAGTGAATTGAAGGTGTTTTAAGTTAACTAAAAATATATAAATCATTAAAGGATCACACTTTCTCTTCATTAATGGCTGAAACCACAAAGCTACTAATTCTTGCACTTGGAACCTTTCCCGGCAACCTTAACTCCAAGGAACTAAAAGTCTAGCCACTCATTCTTTGAGGAAACATCCTCAGAGCTTGTTTGGCTAGTAAGAAAATACAATCAAAATGAGAAGGTAAAAGCAAAGCAAAGCTCTGCATTTTTCTTCCTTTTAAAAACTATACAAAAGTTGTGTCTTCTCCCTGAGAACAGGCTCCCGAGAGATATTTATATGAAAATTACAATAATAATATATACAAGGTTATTCATCCTTTTTCCAAACTTAATAACTAAGGAATCCTATAATTGGTGGGTTACAAGGAGAGTTTGGGGATTTAGACATCAAATATCTAAAGCAAAAATATTTCAAAATATCTCAAAATTTCGATCGCACATATCTGGAAGCTTTAGGAGAACACCGTGGCACTGTGCAAAATGGTTGCGAAACTCTCCGGGTAAGCGCTGTCAGAGGATTTGGATATGTCTAACCGGGGAAGTTGAAACGCCCTTCTCTCCCATCCAGCGTCAGGCACCGGATGTGAAATATCCGGATGGAATGACGGCGGAGCAGAATTCCGGATGTGATACATTCGGGTGGAATGACAGCGCACTCCCCTATCCGGACTCCCTTAGGGAGAAGCACACGGCACTCGTGATCATCACACCTGGATGATAGCATATCCTATCCGGATATGTTGTCTGGATGAAAAAGACAGCCTGCCACAGCTCACGCGGCACTCCGATGGTGTGTCCGGATGCCTTGTGCCTGGCCATGGATTCCAAAGAACTCTCCTCAAGCTTGGATTGCTTTGGTGATCAAAAAGCTATCAAAACACCAAAACTTAACACAATTTGATTAGAATTGATTGCAAGGGTCCTTAATATGTTAATTGGGTTAAAAGGTAATAACTACTACTCAAAAGTGTTTAAAAGAGTTAATTACAAGCTATGAAATAGCACTTTTTGAGTAGTAATCACTCCCCCCAACCGATATATTGCTAGTCCCTTAGCAATGAAGGAGAGAAAAATAAAAATAAAAAGTACTACAATTTACAACATCATGTTGATCAAAAAACAATTTTCAAGTGGCATGATGATCTAACTCTCACATGGAACATTAAAGAAATAAAACTCAAACTTCAACAAGAGTTATCAAATAACTTGTCTAATCACAATTCTTAAAGAGAAGACATTATGCAAATTTAAGCTTTAAAAGAGTTTCCACTTCCAAAGGACCAAACCTTACTCTTCCACAAAAATCTAAGTGTTACTTATTAGTTTCCGAATATAGTATGTTGAACTAATCTCTCCCCTCAACCTAGTTTTTTTTTCCAAGCTTAGCAAACTGGTCAACCTCTAATAGGCTAAGAACGCACCTCTTTTTTCACAATTTTTTTCATTGTAAGAGTACAAGGCTTAAAGGTATTTTTTTCTAAATTGTCCATGTAACGGGGGTCCATCGATGACTCCCAACCAATTAAGGTTTAGGGCATCAAGCTTTAAGGATCTTTTAACCACTAACTCCTCGGATTTTACCCCGGACTTTTGAGAATGAATTTTTATACCCAAGCACCTACAGTATGTTAAACTCCACCTATCCACCCTTGTAACGAGCATTGAGGTCGGTGACTCCCAACCAATGAAGGCTTAAGGCACTAGGTTTTAAAGATTTTCTCCATATACTCTTCAGACCTTGCTCGAGTTTCAAGGCAAACAAACATTTTTTTTTTTAACAGGCTCATTGGCCTTTTATAAGGTGTCCCAACACTATTAAATGAGGTCAAAGGTACCAAGTCTAAAATTTTCCTAAGTTAAGAGGGAAATAGTTTTTCATCTTATAATCGGAACCTATTGTGCACAGTGTGTGAATAGCTTAAAGTGGAAGAACTAAAGTTGAATTCAATAGAAGTTTCAATAATTCATCAATTTTAGTAAGCATAATACAAACTCTAAGTCAAGTGAAAAGACAAAAATTCAATTTCTCCCATTTCATTTTGAAAATTTTTCCTTAATAACCATGGAGAGTAGAGAAAAAAAACTTTTAAAAATTCTAAAATTAAGCAAAAAACAACTAAATTACCAAAATAACTTAGCATTATTAACAATACTTACTTCCTCAACTCTCCCCCCAACCAAGCTGAACATTGTCCTCAATGTGACAAAAACGATTAAAAAATAGGGAGGAAGTGGTACCTCTTGAGTGGTATGAAGTTCAAGTAGAATAGGAGAACCCACATGTTTAAAAATAAAAATAAAAGATATGAGTAGAGGAATTAAAATAATATAATGCTAAGTGTGCTCACAAATGCTAAAGATTTGTATTACTTGATGGCAGTACAATTTTATATCAAAAACAAGCAATACAACCAATCCCACTATATAATACCAAAAAGATGGGATTTCATAAAGGAAATACATAAAGTAAAGTATGTAAATGATCAGAAATGGGGAGGATGATGCTGGTAAGCTGATGGCTCAGGTAGATGTCTCTGCATCTTCAGTTGCCGGCTCAAGAGGGGCATGAGGCTCTGTGGCCTCTGAGTGGGGCACTATAGTAGTAGGGGTGAGATGCTCAGTAGCTGATGGAAGACCCAGATGGTGCTGAAGCTGCCTCAGGATGGCAGTGTGCTGAGTCTGGGTGGTCAAAATCTGCTCCTGCTGAGAACAAATAGCTGACATCTCCTGAGCAAGGCTGGTTTGAGTCGCGGTCAGTGTCTGCAATGTGTGGCATAGATCTCTATACTCTAAAAGGGGTATGGCCATCCTAGGCTCGGCTGAAGTAGAGGGCTTTGATGCAGCTGGAATAACTGGAGGGGTGCTGTGGGTGGCAGGAAAAGCAAAGGGTATACCCTCAGGTATGGGCTCTGGAGATGCTCTCCCGGCAGTTGGTATCTCAGCTGGCTGTGGGTCCTCTGGCTACTGTGGCTGTGGAAGCTCTGGATGCTTTGCTCTATATGCTGTCATATTGGTCCATTTGTCGAGAGTGAATACCTCTCGGCATATACGTCTGCGCTCCAGCTGAGGGTTTGATGGATACCCCAGATGCTCCAAAATTTGGCATAACAATCTCGGGAAAAGAAGTGGAATAGCATCCGCTCGTAGCAGCTTCTTCCTATGCACCTTCTTTTCAAAGTAGAGAAGGACAACCATAATCAGATGGTAAGGGCCAAAGAAATATCCCTCTGATATCCTGAACAGGGCCTCTAGCAGAACTCCTCAGCTCTGCACCCAATGCTGAAGTGGATAAATGTTGTGCTGCAGGAGTGCATCAATGAAGAACATGCTCGGAGGAAGTTCCTTCCTCAACAGATATGGATTTATAGATGTTCCTCTGGATAAAATATGAACCATTTCAAGCTGGGAAGGATTAGTCCATACTCGATAATCCTCTAGACGGGCTGGCTCATATAGAATATGCAGGGCCTCTGCTATGTGGCGAGCTCCTAAAATACCATGACGTCCGTCAATGGTGAAGTGGATAAGAGTAGGATCTCTGACCTAATTAGTAGTCATGGACTGATAGAATTCCATTGCTACTCGGGGATAGAAAAAATCCCTGGGGGTCAGCAAATGCTCCAAGCGATATCTATGCAGTAGATGGAATGAGTCTGCGAGCTCCGGCTGAAACCTGAAGGTGGTTGTGTCAAAACACAGCTCAGAGTGAAATGGTCGAGCCTGGTAATCCAAATTCCCCTTAATGGGCGGCTGAGCGACCATCGGATGCCTGATTAGCACCTCAGGAGCTATCCCTGAGGGAATTTGAGACTCTGCAAGTGGTGGCTGCGACGGTTGAGGCTCCGCCAGAGGCTCTAAAGACAGCGCCGGTGACGGCTCTGGATAGGGGTCCGGAGATTGCTCCGTTAAGTCAATTGGCTCTGAATCTACTACCCTGGCTTTCTCTTGCGGGGGACGGCCACCTGACCTGGTTTGATAACGCGTCGGAGGAGGACTCAACGGCGCGGGTTCAACCAGAGGTGGGTCGACTACTTGTCATAGAGGCTTTGATGTGGAGCCTTGAATAGGCGCTTCTTGCGCGACTCTCTTACGGCCGGACGAAAATGATGACTTTGCTCCTCTGGTTTACGCCATGGCGGACTGAAGAAAATGGCCGAAGGTGATGGCCGGTGGCTTGCGCGGCTTCGGGCTTAGGTGAGAGAGCGAACAAAAGGTTGCTTTGGTGTTCTTCCTTTCTGAAACCTTTTGGCAGCTCAAATGACCGGTTTTTATAAAAAATAAAGGAATATCAAGGGTCGTTTTGATTTTCGCAGAGGAAGGCTGATTTCGCAGCAAAAGGTCGTTTTCGCAACAAAAGGACATTTTCGTAGCCCATTTCGCAGCTGCGAAATGGGGGGAACTGTGCTGCGAAATGGCACTCTTGTGCCAAGAGGGTGCTTCGCAGCTACGAAAATTTTCGCAAAGAGGGCCCTGAGGCTACGAAATGATTTCGCAGCAAAGTGGCGATTTCGTAGAGGCTTCTTTTAGGCTGTGAAATCTCGCAGACCCCTGCTTTACACTCTTTCTTGCTCCAAACGACTTTCCTTTAATTTCTTTGCAATTCCTCCTATATGAGATCATTAAAAAAGACTAAGTTACATATAAATACACACTTTAAGACCAAAAATTAAAATCAAAAGAATTGATAAAGCTTTGGAATTAACATATTTAACAAAATTATGGACTTTGGTGAAACCAAGTCCATCTAACCCTTCTCTGATCAGGCTTTTTGTGGCTCAAGGAGCTTGATTTCCCCCTTTTCTGGCTTGAATGACTCAATGAATGGCTTGAGACGATGACCATTGACCTTGAAAATGTCAGTGCTTTTGGAATTCAGTAATTCCACCACTCCATTGGGATGCACTTGGTGAATAATGAAAGGACCTATCCACCTTGACTTGAGCTTCCCTGGAAAGATATGGAGCCTTGAGTCATAGAGTAGGACTCTTTGTCCGTTCCGCAATTCTTTGTTGGAGATTAGTTGATCATGCCACTTCTTCATCCTCTGTTTTGCAACTTTGGAATTGATGTAAGCATCATTTCTTAATTCCTCAATCTAATTAAGGTCTAAGCACCTCTTTGCCCCAGCTCTGATCAAGTCCATGTTCAACCTCTTGATTACCCACCACGCCTTATATTCAACTTCCACAGGGAGGTGGCATGCTTTGCCATAGACGAGACGATAGGGGGACATGCCAAGAATAGTCTTATAAGCCGTTCTATATGCCCATAGTGAATCATGAAGCTTAATAGACCAATCTTTTCTGCTCGTGATCACCACTTTCATCAGTATGTTTTTTATTTCCCTGTTTGCCAGCTCCACTTGCCCGGAAGTTGGAGGATGATAAGGTGTAGCTACCTTATGCTTCACTCCATACTTGGCTAATAGGGTTTCAAAAGGTTTGTTGTAAAAATGAGTACCTCCATCACTGATTATGGCCTTGGGCCCCCTAAACCTTGAGAAGATGTTCTCTTTAAGAAATTTGAGAACCACCCTGTGATCATTATGTTTACAGGGGATTGCCTCCACCCATTTGGAAACATAGTCCATCCTCACCAATATATAAGAGTTACCAAAAGACATTAGGAAAGGTCCCATGAAGTCAGTACCCCAAACATAAAAAAGATCAACTATAAGGATGGGGTTCATGGGCATTTGGTTTCTTTTTGTAAGCTTCCCGAGTCTTTGGCATCTCTCACAACTCCTACACATGATGTGGGAATCTTTGAAAAGCGATGGCCAAGTAAACCTTGATTGCAACACCTTCTTGGCTGTTTTCTGAGAGGCAAAGTGGCCTCCACATGCATTCTCATGGCAATGGCTGAGGATCCCTTGTTGCTCTTCTTTAGGGACACACTTCCGTATTATTTGATCTACACAATACTTGAAAAGGAAAGGCTCCTCCCAATAATAAGCATGAATCTTTGCAAAGAAGTGCTTCCTATCTTGCGCTTTCCACTCACTTGGAACTTCACCAGTAACCAAATAGTTAGTGATATGAGCATACCAAGGAGCTTTCTCTAGCAACATAAGTAATTCCTTAGGAAAGTCATCATTAATAGGTAAGACATGGGAATTATGTGCTATAACCAACCTTGAAAGGTGGTCAGCTACCACATTCTCCACCATTTTCTTGTCTCTGATTTGGAGATCAAATTCTTGTAACAAAAGAATCCATCTAATCAACCTTGCTTTTGCATCTTGCTTTGTCAATAAATACTTCAAGGCTGAATGGTCAGTGAAGACAATGATGAAAGACCCTACCAAATAAGCACGAAACTTGTCTAAAGCAAACACCACAGCTAACAATTCTTTCTCTGTAGTTGTGTAGTTTCTTTGAGCTTTGTTCAATGTTTTGCTTGCATAGTAGATCACATAGGGCTTCCCATCTTCTCTTTGGCCAAGTACAGCTCCTATAGCAAAGTCACTAGCATCACACATTACTTCAAAGGTAATTGCCAGTTAGGAGCCCTTACTATTGGAGCGGTTGTTAAGAATTGCTTCAGTTGATCAAAGCTATTTTGACATCTTTCATCCCATATAAACTCAGCATCCTTAGCCAAAAGCTCACAAAGAGGTTTTGAAAGATTAGAAAAATCTTTTATAAATCTCCTATAAAACCCTGCGTGGCCAAGGAACTGCCTTACTCCTTTTATAGTTGTTGGGGACAACAATTTGACAATAAGCTCCACCTTTGCTTTATCAACTTCAATGCCTTTCTCGGAGATGATATGGCCAAGGACAATTCCTTGACGTACCATAAAATGACATTTCTCCCAGTTGAGCACCAAGTCTTTCTCAATGCATCTGTTAAGAACCGCTTCCAAATTGACTAAGCATTCCTCAAATGTACCTCCATATACGGTGATGTCATCTATGAAAACCTCCATAATTCGCTCCACCATATCACTGAAGATACTCAGCATACATCTTTGGAATGTTGCAGGTGCATTGCATAAACCAAAAGGCATTCTTCTGTAGGCATATGTTCTAAACGGACATGTGAAAATGGTCTTCTCTTGATCTTCCACATCAATTTCAATTTGAAAATATCCGGAGTACCCATCCAAGAAACAATAGAAATGATGGCCAGAGACTCTTTCCAGCACCTGATCAATAAACGGGAGCGGAAAATGATCTTTCCTTGTCACAACATTCAATTTCCTATAGTCAATACACACCCTCCAACCTGAAGTGAGGCGTGTAGCAATTTCTTCTCCTTTTTCATTCTGAACCACAGTAATCCCTGACTTCTTTGGTACTACTTGAGTAGGACTCACCCAAGGGCTGTCAGATATGGGATAAATAATACCTGCTTAGAGTAGCTTTAGTACCTCGGTTCGCACCACTTCTTGTAAATGAGGATTCAATCTTCTTTGAGGTTGACGAATTGGTTTAGCTTATTCCTCCATGTATATGTGATGTGTACAAACCAAAGGACTAATGCCTTTCAAGTCAGATATTTGCCATCCTATTGCTTTCTTACACCTCTTGAGAACTTTAAGTAGAGAAATCTCCTGATGACTAGTAAGAAATGAAGATATAACAATAGGACATTAGTTATTTTCTTCAAGGTATGTATATTTCAGCTCCACAGGCAGAGGCTTCAAATTGAGCTTTGGGGTCTCTTCTTCAGTAGCTTCTCCTTCCTCTTTATTGAACAAAGGTAGAATATCTTCTCTCCTCCTCCAACTTTGTAGAGTAGCAAGCACATTAGGGGGTTCAGACAACCCTTCTTCAAGATCCCCAAGACTTTCATTTAGCTTGTCTTGCATATTCTGATTACAGTGCTTCTCCACTAGAGTGTCGATAATGCATACCTCTTCCGGAGTGATTTGCTTTTTAGACATATAAAAAATGTTGAGCTCAAGTGTCATGTTGCCAAAAGTGAGTAGCATGAGTCCATTCCTACAATTGATGATTGCATTTGAAGTAGCAAGGAATGACCTTCCAAGGATGATAGGAACTGAGTTAGCTTCCTTTACAGTAGGAGCCGTATCAAGAACAACAAAATCTACCGGATAGTAGAAATTATCAACTTGAACTAAGACAACCTCAATTACCCCCCTTGGAATTTTTACTGATCTATCTGCTAGAGATAGGGTGATTGATGTTGGCTGCAACTCACCAAGTCCCAATTGCTTGTAGATAGAGTATGGTAGCAAATTCACACTTGCTCCCAAGTCTAACAAAGCTTTCTCTACTACCTTTCCTCCAATCATGACTGAAATGGTAGGACATCCCGGATCTTTGTACTTCAAAGGAGACTTGCATTGTATGATTGCGCTTACTTGCTCAGTCAAGAAGGCTTTCTTGTTCACATTCAACCCTCTTTTGATAGTACATAAGTCCTTTAGGAATTTTGCATACGTTGGAACTTGCTTAATCATATCCAGTAGTAGGATATTGACTTTCACTTGTCTCAATACTTCAAGAATTTCAAATGCATTTCTAATCCCCTTTTTCCCATGCAAAGCTTGAGGAAAAGGTGGAGAAGTTGGTTTCTTCATCAATTCTTCCTTAATAAGCTCTTTCTCCGGATTTGCATTCACTATTGAGCCATGGTCCTCCTCCCCTTCACTGATATCTTTCTTCTTTCCTTTCATTTCCTCCCCCTTCTTTGTTTCTTCTTCTTCTTCAACATGTGGCTTGGGTGTTGGCTTCTCAATTTTTTTACCACTCCTTGAGTGATTAAGGCTTTAACATCTTTCACCTGTGACGATTCTCCCTCATGGATTTCCACTTCATGGATACCCTTGGGGTTTTGGTGAGGTTGAGAAGGAAATCTACCCTTCTCTTGCACTATGTTCAAGTTAGTGAGCCTTGAGATTGAGTATTGGAGATTATCTATCTTTTGAGATAGATCATTTTGCATCCCATCCATCGTTCTCTCTACACTGTCAATTCTTTGACTGAGTTGAGCATTGATGGCTTTTTGGTCTCCAACAAAATCTTCCACAACCTTGCTGAGATTCACTATTGCTTGTTCAAGACTTGAAGATTGTTGAGATAGTTGAGTCGGCTGTTGGTACTGAGATGCTCTTTCCTTCCATGAGAAATTTGGATGATTCCTCCAACTTGAGTCGTAAGTATTTCCATACAGAGCATTGTTATTGGGCTTGAATTGTCCAACAACATTTGTTTGATCTCCAAACATTTCCCTTACAGCTGGAATTGTAGGGCACTCCTCCACCAAGTGTTCATAAGATTGACAAATAGGACATAGCTTTACTTGCACTGGTGTTTCAGCAACAGCTTGCACTTCATGCATCTTTTTCAGTTCTAGCTCCTCCACTCTTCTTGTCATAGCTGCAAATTTTGCTTTCATATCATCATCTTCATTCAAGGTATACATCCCAGCCTTAGCATTGAAAGCACTCGATTGAGACTTCATCTTTCCCACTTCTCCTTTGTTTGGTTCATCCCATCCCCTTGAAACTTCAGCCACATAACTCAAGAAATCCATAGCTTCCTTAGGATTCTTACTCATGAAATCCCCTCCACACATTGTTTCGAGGAGTTGCTTCATTGAGGAAGACATCCCATTATAAAAATAGCTCACCAATAGCCAAGTATCAAAACTATGGTGAGGACAAGCATTTATGGCTTCCATATATCTTTCCCAACACTCATAGAATTTCTTATTCTCTTTAGCTGAGAAGTTTGAAATTTGCCTTTTCAAGCCATTTGTTCTGTGAGTGGGAAAAAATTTCTTGAGGAAATCAGCTTGTAAGCCAGTCCAAGTACGGATACTCCTTGGCCTTAAAGAATTTAGCCAAATCTTGGCCTTATCCTTTAAAGTAAAAGGAAATAGCTTAAGCCTCATCATGTCTATTGAAGCTCCTCCCTCTTGGAATGTATTACAAACATCTTCAAATTCTTTGATATGTGCATAGGGATTCTCACTTTCCATCCCATGGAAAGTTGGTAGAAGTGGAACAATATACGGTTTGATCACTAGCTGCTCTGTAGGGGGCACTATACATGATGGTGCACTCATACGAGGCGGATGCATTCGGTCCCTCATTGATCTGAATTCATTGGGATTGTCCTGATGACCATGGTGAATATGCTGATCCTCAGGTGTAGCTTCCATGATATTCAAGCTTAATTCCAATTCCTTGTTATGAGGTGTATCACATTTGACAAGCCTTCCTACACTGTCTCGTATCCAATTTGGCATACACAACTAGTATCAACTGTAACTAAAATGAAAATAAAATAAAACAAAAGAAAACAGGGCTACTAAGAAAAAAAAAACCTAAAATGAACTAAACTGAATTTAAAAGATATATTAGATTATGAACAAGTAAAGACACAATAAAAAAAATAAGAATTAGTAAAATGAAAGAAAAGTTACCAAACTTGTGATGAAAATCACAAGTACTCTGAAATAGTATCACTATGAAGTTGGCACCTTCCCTGGCAACGGCGCCATTTGATTCGTGCCCAATTGGCGTATCAGCTGATTCATGTCCAGCTGGTGCTTCTTGATTGAGGGAGTAATCAACAAAATTTATAACCTATTACACCATGAACTAGGGTAGCAAAGACAAAGCTACTATAACATAGTGGCTCTAGGATCGTTCATTGGGAAGGGTTTTCAATTCATAAATGATACCAATTCAAAGTGAATTGGTGCTTTTTCATTTCAAGGTAAGCTTCAGAAATAAAACACAAACTTTGGTTGAAAAAGGTTTAGGTTTAATTTAACGGCAAAGGAAGTAATGGAAATTACTTGTGAAGAAAAACATTCCTTGGAGGTTTAGGTTCATAGGGGAGGTTCCTCATGCAAAGACAGAGCTTCGGTCATTTGGTTCATTTCCTCGCATTAGAGAATTAACATATAGTCAATTCTCTAATCGCTGTTGTACAGATGTATCCTTTAAATGGATTTCAGCTTTAATTCCCTCTCACTGATGCAACTTGCAATGGCTTGTGCCTCTCACCTAGCATTTGCCATTCAAGGTGATCTTTAACCTTGGAATTCCCTTCTTAAGCTCGTAAGAGATAACTAATGGATGTCTCCTCGGAGTCCAAAAGCTTACCAAGTGTTGGCAATTATAGAAAATCCTACCTTCAAGTCACTTTCCAAAAGCTCGCAAGAGGTAAACTAGTGCATCTCCATGGATGGAGATCACTTGCCTTACCAAGTGTTGGCTCAAGTGAATTGAAGGTGTTTTAAGTTAACTAAAAACATAGAAATCATTAAAGGATCACACTTTATCTTCATTAATGGCTGAAACCACAAAGTTACTAATTCTTGCACTTGGAACCTTTCCCGGCAACCTTAACTCCAAGGAACTAAAAGTCTAGCCACTCATTCTCTGAGGAAACATCCTTAGAGGTTGTTTGGCTAGTAAGAAAATACAATCAAAATGAGAAGGTAAAAGCAGAGCAAAGCTCTGTATTTTTCTTCCTTTTAAAAACTATACACAAGTTGCGTCGTCTCCCTGAGAACAGGTTCCCGAGAAATATTTATATGAAAATTACAATAATAATATATACAAGGTTATTCATCCTTTTTCCAAACTTAATAACTAAGGAATCCTATAATTGGTGGGTTACAAGGAGAGTTTGGGGATTTAGACATCAAATATCTAAAGCAAAAATATCTCAAAATATCTCAAAATGTTGGTCGCACATATCTGGAAGCTTCAGGAGAACACTGCGGCACTGTGCAAAATGGCTGCGAAACTCTTCGGGTAAGCGCTGTCAGAGGATTCAGATATGTCTGACTGGGGAAGTTGAAACGCCTTCCTCTCCCATCCGGCGTCAGGTGCCGGATGTGAAATATCCGGATGGAATGACGGCAGAGCAGAATTCCGGATGTGATACATCCAGGTGGAATGACGGCGGAGCAGAATTCCGGATGTGATACATCCGGGTGGAATGGTGGCGCACTTCCCTATCTGGACTCCCTTAGGGAGAAGCACACGGCACTCGCGATCATCACACCCGGACGATAGCATATCCTATCCGGATATGTTTGTCCGGATGAAAAAGACAGCCTGCTACAGCTCACGCGACACTCTGATGGTGTGTCCGGACGCCCTGTGCCTTGCCATGGATTCCAAAGAACTCTCCTCAATCTTGGATTGCTTTGGTGATAAAAAAGCTATCAAAACTTAACACAATTTGATTAGAATTGATTGCAAGGGTCCTTAATATGTTAATTGGGTTAAAAGGTAATAACTACTACTCAAAAGTGTTTAAAAGAGTTAATTACAAGCTATGAAATAACACTTTTTGAGTAGTAATCAAATCCTCTTGGACTTTTGGCTACAAGCACCCTTTACAAAGCCTTAAGAGATACCTCACTCTTGAACAACTCCTCAAGTGATACCCTACACTTGAGAATCCCTAAGTGATGCCTCACACATAGACTTTTCTCCTCAAAGTCTTACAAATGAAGATAAGAAATAATCTCACAAAATCTTAGTATAAAACTTTAGACTCAGATGATACAAGATAAACTAGGATTGGATGGTGCACTAAAGATATGTGAGTTTTAGAACGGGGTGCACTAAAAAACACTCTCCTAAGGCTCAAATATATTCAAGAAAGGTTTAATACGGTTAAACTCTTAAAACAATGAAGATTGAAGCCTTTTTATAGAGGAAAAAAGTCAAACTAGTCATTGGGGGTTTGTATAGTCGAGCTTTTATTTGACCAGTTTACTAGCCATTAACATTTAATGCATAATAAGTGATTGTTGAACCATGATTGCCCCTCGACTGGTACTTGATTGGATGAGGTTCAACCTCAATTGGTCGAATATGTGTTCTAGAAAAGAGAAAGGTTTTTGCACATTTCAATTGGTTGAGCTGAATAGGTTGACCGGTTCCTAAACTAGTTCAACTGGTTGAGTAGTTTTTGGCTCAACAACCATATTTTTCAACTTAAAACCCTTTAATCAAGTTTGGAAAGCATTTGACATAAGATTTTAGTTAAAAACATGAAATTATCCAATTTTAAAGGATTTAAAACAAAATAAAACATGAAATCATCTAATTTTAAAAGATTTAAAACTGAATAACTCTTGGATGATTTTAGTGCATAAGTAGAAAATGTAATGCATGAAAAACCCAGTGCACCAACAATCTTACAATGAGATCCTATGAAGCTTAGGCCTTGAAAAGTACTTTTCTTCGAGGTCTTCTTCTTCTTATTGATTTCCCTTTGGCTTGATTTTATCTTTGTGATTGCCACTTTGGAAATCATCTTGCCTAGTCACACTTGAAATATAATCATTAGTTTCAAACCTTGTTTTGTTATCATTAAAACTAGATTAACCAAACCTTGGTTTCACACATTATTTGCATTAATATTGATTTGAGCATTTAGACATGTATCACTTACATTATATATAACTTGGGTGCATTAAGAGTTGTATGGAAGATCCAAGTCAAGTTATGAGATTGATGAATTGTTCATAGCCAATTCATAAGCTTAGGCAATCCATCTAAGGTTGTAGTGCACTACCTCTTAATTAAAGGGACAACTTGTCTTGGTTAACGAGATGGGTTTCGTATGGAGTGTGCACTAATGTGTATGGTTACACATTGGACAAGATTTATAGTGAATCACAACATTGGCTATCAGGTAGTCTTGACTCACCAAGTTACTATACTATATGAACTCTTAACCTTGAGATTATATTTAGCATGTGTTGCAGCCATTGGGAGTCTTTAACCTATGAGTGAGACTCTAAGGTGGTCATATATTAACCCTACCAAAATTTGTATAAAGAATAAACTAGTATCGTAAGTGTAGTGTTATGGTTGCAGCTTTAAAAGGAACCTAGTGAGTCAGATGTTGAACCTTAGGGAATGGATCTCAAAATGCAGGTTAAGTGGAAAGATTAAGAGGATAAAAATGGTGGTAGAAAACTCTTTCTTGAAATGGAAAGTGATTATGGAAAAAAAACCAAGAATTAGTTAAAATGTTTTAACTAATTGTAGTTAGCAATTGAGGAAGGGGGAATCTCTATGGTACCTATCTTACTATGAAATGATCCTTGTTATCAATATCTTAACTAAAATTGTTCACTTATCAATTGAATCCCCTTACACAACCCTAATTTTTCTCAAAATACTAGTGATTTGAAAAATGTTCTCTTAAGAGCTTATATAGGGTTGTTCCAAGTCAAAATGGTTTCTCGATTAAGTGCTTGGAATATCCTACAGGAACCTTAAGCTCCAATTTTTAATTATGCATAAAAATTCATAGTTTCATTAAGTCTAATATCTCATCTATTTGCCCAATTGTGGTATTTAGGGCTAAATAAAGGTCGTCCTAAGTCAAAATGACTTTACCACTAAGTGCTTAAGATACCCTATTGAAACACTATAATTCCTTATTGTCAAATACTGAAATATGGTGCTTCTTGTTGAATAGACGAGATTCAAATAAGTATAAAGAATATCAGTTTTGTAGCAAAGAATGACTTCCTAAGTTGTATGTGAAAAAACAACATATATTGTGACCTATCAGTTTTGTAGCAATGATAGCAAAGAATGACTTCCTAAGTTGGATGTGAAAAAACATCATGTATTGTGACCTTCATGAGTAAGTGTATATACTTACTCACCCAAAATGTAGAGCTTCGGGAAGTGAGGGAAAATGTATTGCCTAATAAAACCTTCATATGGCCTAATACAATCTTCTTAAGCATGATTTGAGATGTCTAATGATCCTTCAACTAAGATTTGATTTGTCCAAAATTGGAAAGGTTTTTGTTACACATAAGAATAGTAGGATTAAAACCTTAATTGCATATTTTGATTTCTTATATTATAAGCAAAAAAACTCATTAAATGAATTAGTATGTACAAAGTAGGATAACAGATCCTCACCAAAAAAAAGAAAAAAAAAACTATTGATAGAAAACATAAGAACAAGCCCAAAACACTCCAACAAATAATTGAGATAAGTTTCAAGAGCATGTTAGACAAGGTTGATCAATGGTTGTGGCACCTTGTTCCCGCAAGGCTCCTAAGGCATGCCATGTGGCATGCATGTCATGGGTCAAGCACAAAATGAGATAATTTGACCAAATGGGTTCTACAAAAAAAGTCTCTAGCCTGCATTATCTTCAAACGATTTGGATTCTTCATTGAGATAACACAAGGCTAGTTCAAGTATGTGTTCATGGAAGGGGCATATAGGCCCAACATCAAGCCTTAAAAGAATGAAATTGATTGGTTAAAAAAAGCAACGATTGGTGGGGACAATCAACCAGTACTAATGGCCTAACCAAAATGCAATTCTCAAAACTAGATTTCATCAAAGGGACAGATTATGAGAGACCTAGAAACTTTTCCTTGAAAAATGGAGCAATACCATAAAGCCATTCATATTAAAGAAGTAAATGATTTACCAACACAACACAAGAATGCATTGTATAGTTCATGCCAAACTCTACTAAAGAAACCTAACAAAGGATAATAGAGTGCCAAGTCTTACTTAGATCTTTCCCTAGATGGTGCTAAAAAGGCAAATAAGAAACATGTTCATCCCATTCAACACTACATTGTTGACACAAAAGTCTTCAACAAAGAGATAATAGGCATGCACTATGGTTGATTGTGTCAACAAGTTCAGTTTGTTAGGGCTGGTAATAAATGACATGCCCAAAAGGTCAAAATGGTCATATATAAGAATGGACTACAAGGGTGGGCTGATGCAAAATTTATAGGCAAGGGGGTTTCAAAACCTACCCACACTCAAGGCAACATTAAATTGCTTGGTAGATTACTAATTAAAGGTAGAGTTCAAATCCGAGACAATGGGTAAAGGCAAACTATGAAGAAGGGCCATGAGAAGAAGATAAATGACTCAATAGAGGAAATAGCAAAAAAAGAAAAAAAAAAACAAAGACATGCAACAAGCCAAGGGTTGTCCCAATAAGATAAACTTTTTCAGCAATAGTTGTTGCTAATGTTACTCGATACTCAGGCTCAGGGGGGTTAGTCAAATAGTTCAATTCTTTATAACTATTGAACCTTTTTGGGCTCTGTCGTTATCTAAGGTGAACTATAAAAATGTATTGGTTGTGGTAGCCACAGAAGCTAAACATAATTTTGTTTCATTCAGGAAGAAAAAAAAAGTATGATCTAAAGTTTGTATGACAATAATGAATAAAGTATTCACTAATCCATGAAACATGTTGAATTGAGAATTGGAATTATTAAATTACATACAAAAACTACTAGTTACAGAACATAGTATGCAGTAATCCATTAAAAAAATAGATACAAGAGTTGGAATTTATGGGAAGCTTCCCTCCATGTGTCATTCACAAGCTTAAGACCCTTTGGTCGTCCAAGGTAAGCGGATAATCCGTTTGGGAGCAATCTTTCTGGACTAAGACAAGCTTCGTTTAACGTAAGAGGAAAGACAAATTTTTATTTTTTTTTCCAATGCTAGATGAAATAGACATACCAAGCCAATTGGGGACTTCCAGACAGACAAACCAAGTCAGTCGAAAATTTTAGGCATTAAGTGGATGATTAATCGCCACCAATGCCTAAACGACAATTAAAACAACATTTACGCTCAAAAATCAATGTCCCTTAGTCGTTGCACATAATCAGTGACATTGACAAACATAAATGCATAATCAACGACATGGTTCAGAATTATTGCACGACATACAACAAATGGTACCAATCAACAACTCTTATTTGGTATGATATCCAATCCGCAATGAGAAAATGGCATTGATTATCTTATTAAGGCATAATATCCGCCACGACTTCATTCATCAGCATAGAAAGAATATGAATGCATAATTAACGCTGCAACAATGGTGTCATATATTCTATAAAAACCTTACTAGAAGCATGAAAAATGTATGTACGCACATAACCATTAAAAATATTTGATTCACTCTTGCTAGATTCTAATTTAAGCTTTAGAGGGGTGTGTTCAAACCACCTGTTCGGACATCCTTTTGTGTAGAGAAGCAATTCATCTAACTTTGGTGAAGTTAGATGGGCCTGCATCCAGTTGGAACAACACCAACATTGGCACCGTTTGTGGGAAACGACTAAGGATGTCAACACCCTCCAAAAGTCAATCATCAGCTATGAGTGATGAAGACTATTTTTTCTGGTGTGAAAGAATGGAGAGACGCCAATGAGAAAATGAGCGACAGATGTAGACTCTGTTTTGCCAAATAGAACGACTAAGAGAAGAGAACGAAGAGTTGCAGGCTTAAATGTCAATAGTGGGCTCCTCTCAAGGTCGGCACACTCAAAGCTGGCAAATAATCTCATGCGAACTATTGAGGCATCTTTCCTCGGGGGCATGGAGTTCTCATTCGGTAGCTACTCAAGATGATTTAAGGAGAAGCCTTCGTTAGCTCGTCAAACGTAACCAAACGAAGACACCAACTCCACCTAAGCATAAAGGAAAATGAGGTGTTGTAGAGGGTCAGATTTTTCTAATGCAATGTGAGCCTGATTGACACCTCAAACAATAGGCATGGAGGCACAACCGCACATGTCAAAAACCCTGAGGGCATGTCTAGGCCAACCAACCACAGTAACCACATCCGAATGGCCTCCTCAACCATGAAGGCAACAACAGGTGGGAGTGCCAATAACGCAAGCCCCACTAGACTCTATCAACCGATGGTTGGATGACATGTTTTCCACGTTGTTTGGCCCCCATATCATTATCTATGAACTACTTAGAGGGTTTGTGGTACCCAAATTCATAATGTATGATGGAATAAGCGACCCGTATGACCACATCATGCACTTCAGGCAGCTCATGACCCTCGACATAAGGAACGATGCATTGATGTGCAAAGTCTTTTCAACTAGCTTACATGACCAAGCTCTCTCTTGGTTCCATCGCTTCCCATAGAATTTCATGAACACATTCTAGGTCATTTTGGATGCCTTTATGGGCCACTACCTATGTTCCACTCGCCAAAAGCATAACATAAGCACCCTGCAGAACATCAAGTTACAAGAAAATGAAATGCTAAGAGATTTCATGAAGTGGTTTGGGCAAGTAGTGCTTCAAGTTGAATCCTGCAATATGGACACCATCCTGTAGAACTTCAAGCACAACATTAGCCTTGACATTCCATTTTTTGAGTCCCTCGTTAAAAAGCTGCCCATAATAATGGATGACCTATTAAGGAGGGCAAACAAGTATTCTATGCTCGAAGATGATGTCTGAACGACCTCTCTACAAGTCTTGGTCGCAAATCAACTGGCCAAGAATGATAAAGTAAGGAGTTCTAAGCTTTCTAGCCAAACCAGGCAAGGTGGCAAAAGGTAAGACAACTAGAAACAATAGCAGGAAAGACTTACTCCCCTAAGTATCTCCTACGAGAAACTCCTCCTTGTGGACCCGCATTTTTCACGTGCGTCCCCACTTGATCGGAGAGACTCGCTTTTATTTGTGAAATTTTTTTTGTTTTGGAAAAAGTCGGAGTCACCAATTATTTTATTTTTATTTTAAAGGGAAAATAAAACAAGAAAGAAAACCCTAAATAAGTGACTCCATAATTTTAGAAAAGCGAGTCTTTGAAAAACCCGAGTCTAGGTCTGGGGATTAGGTTACTTATTGGGAAGGTACCTCTAGAAGGTCGCACCCATCTAAGCCCTACAAAGGTCTCTACTGACTAAGTTGAGGGAAATGTGGCAATTAATTGCTTGATCATGAATACCTAGGTAGGCTAAGTGATTTAAAAAATAGCATGCCAAACAAGAAAAAACCAATCACAAATCATAAAGAAGATTTGAGGTGCATACCTAGACTGCTTCTTAAGCGCTATCACAAAACATCAATGGTTAGTTTGGAAATCTAGCACACATGCATTTTATCCAAGCAAATCAAGCATACATCTAAGCACCTAAGGATCACATCAAGCATAAATAAGACTCACAACAATATGCATGTTTATAAAATTTTGAAAAGTAAGTGATAGAGAGCGTACCTAGATAACATGCATAGTTTATATGATTCATCCAAAAAAGCTAGAGTGATTAGGACAAGTATGAATTACATAACATATTCATTATGTCTAATACACAATACCAAAGCCAAAATTGAGCCAAGGTAATTCAAGCGACTCTAAAAATAAATAACCAATTCAAGCAATGTACAAGATCATCAGCATGCAATTAGAAAAGGAAGCATCATAAAACAATTTCTAAAAAAATGGCTTAGAGTGGAATTTAATTACGAAGAATTTCTGGAAACAACTCCTACACATTTAGATCAACATACCAAAGGCCAAACTCTCATTCAAATGACAGGTTGCAACAAAGACACCTAAAGTTTCTACAAAGTCCAGATTAGATAAGAAAATTGACATGCATAAACAAACTTTTAAAAAAATAATGAATGATCACATAAATTCATTAAAAAATCACATATATCTTTCAAGGTGTCTATATCATAAGAAAAATAAATTCAAGGTCGGGTAATACTCAAAAATATTTTTAAAACACTCAAGCTAATCAGATGTCTAGAATTCATCATGTAGAGTAGGTACAACTTTGAAAAATCATATCTCCCACAAAGAGGCACATTTTTTTAATATTTTATAAGTCTAAAATCAATTTCAAGAAGCCTAGAATTGAGGAAAAATATTGAATCAAATTTAAAAAGTCTTCTAGTATTTTATATTTTCAAAATATTTTGGGTGTCAAGAACTAGGTGAAAATAGAGCCCCCCTAAAGACTCGTTTATATCTTCTATTCCAAAATGACTTTCTAACTCAAACAAAACTTTAAATTCAAGTTCAAGAAGTGAAAAAAGTCATACAAGTTTTGGAAAACTTTTAAAAAAATTCTAAAATTTGATTCTAAAACGAATTTTAAATCTAAAGGGTCAGTGGCTGAGTCAAAACTGGTAGTAAGGAAGAGTTTTGAAAAATTTTCTTATGCAGGGGTTTCACCAATTCCCCAATTGGTATACACAAAACTAGCCTAGAATCATCCCATTTATTTGGGACCACAAGCTTTGATTCGTATTTTTATTCAAAATCAAAATTTTTATTGAAAACCGAGAAAGATGCGAACTGATCAAAAAATGGCTGCATGTTATTTTAAGAAAATAAGATTTTTTATTTTAAGGACTCTAAATGAATTTTTGAAATAGATTTTTTTTTTATGAGGAATATTTTGAGAAAAGTGTTATATTTTAAAATAAGAGAAATTAATTTGAGAACAATAAAACCTATGAGAAACATAATACCAAGCAAAACAAACAAAAACAAAATCACAAAGTAAGATTTTTGGCAACCAAGCAAACTGAAATAGTGTGAATGGAGGCCAATCTTCATTATTTTTCGATGGCCTCTGAAAAGTAAATTTTACCAGAGACTATGTAAGCAATAAACTATTCAAACTTAAATCAATTAAAGTAATGACTGATATTCAAGAAACCTATCAATTAAGAGTATTAATAATGAATTAGCACGTGATCGATTAAACACACAAACGCATCTAAACTGATTAAAATGGACTGAATTAAATCAGGGCAAATATGATTTGTCAATCATAGAATTAATTTTATTAGTGAGTTAATATTATAGAAAATACTTGAACTGAATAGATGAGTAAAAATAAGAGTAAACTAAGCAAGGCACCTTCTAAATGTGGATTTTATTAATAACTTAGAATTATAAAAACACCTAAAACAATTAAAATGAATCAAATGAAATGAAAGCAAGCTAAAACAAAATATGAGTTCATGGAATTAGCTTCCTAAATGAATTTACATTATTAAATTGAAATCTAAGCTCAAAATGAATTAAACACTAACTAAGGAAAATTCAAAAATCAAAATATTTAACACCTAAGATCAATTATTTCAACAAACTAAAATTTTACCTTAACCAAAAATTAAATTATAAAACTATCCAAAAAAAATTTTAAAACTAAATTTCTAACCTATAAAATTAAACTCATGATCAAATGGATAAGTTGATAACACATAAATAAATAAATATGACTGAAACGAAATATGAACTCATGGAATTAATTTTTTTTCCGAATAAACTTACACTACTAGAATAAAATTTAAGCTTAATAAACGTTTTTAACACTAACTAAGGCAAGTTTAAAATCTAATATTTAACAAATAAAAAATCACTTATTTCAACAAACTAAAATTTTTCTTAAGCCTAAAACCAATTCAAACTACCTACAACAGATTTTTTTTTTTTAAATTGATTTTTGAAACCTATAGGATCAATCTTATTAATAAACAAATAAATAAATAAATTACAAAGCATTAAATTAGTAACAAATAAATAAATAAACAACTAATAATTAAATGAATCAAAACTAAATTAAATAAAGATCAAACCATATTTTTTCACAAAGTAAAACTATATAAAATTGTGTTTTCTGAATTTAATATAATAAATCAAAACTAACCCTAAAACAATTATAATCTTTAAATACATGCTGCCATATTTAAAAAAATGCATGCTGGAGCTAGTAATATAAGTCAATCCACCCAATATAATAATAATTCCACTTGAAAAATAAACCAAACTTTCAATGCTATTGAAAACCCATATATATATATATATATATATATATATATATATATATATATAAACTGACTTACCTAGGCGGTCTTACCAAAACAACCTGGTGGTGTGTAGCTAGTTTCTCTTCTCCAATGGTGCTCGGGAACGATGGCATCGACTACGGACAGCTCGAAACGCATCTTCTTCTTGGGTATCTCAAATTGCCGGAGAAGGAATGAGAAAATCCACCACCACGATTGTAGTTTCCTAAATTCTGAACTGATATTCCCATGACGTCCTTTATAGATCTCTCGGATTTCATGGACAAAGTGGCGGCTCCGATTGTATCTGTTCCCATTTTCTGCTATTGGCATTGCTTTTTCTGCGATGGTTTCTTGTATAGCGGCTTCACCTTCTTCGAATATTTCCTAATCACCTGTCCCGTCGACGAGCTCATCCGCTTCACCAACGACCCCGACACGTTATCCGATTCAAGACCCTTAGAATCCTTCCAAAACACAAAAGAAAGTCTGGAGAAAGAGAAATAATTGCTCTTCTTGATCTGTTGGCAGCCACCCCCATGAGCAGTGCGCATCAGAAAACCATATGCACTAAGCCGCTTGAAGCCATCGTTCTCTGCCACGAAATTGGGGCGAGAGGAGTCGCAATTGGGAGTGATGAGAGTCAAGTTGGCACAAGAAGTTCCAGACCAAGGCGGGAAAGGCATCCAAATCCAAAATATGCTGCATAGGCTTCGGTTGAAGAAGTCAATAACTTTATTGATTAATTGTTGTTTTTATTTTCGTTCCAGTCGTGGCTAAAATAATGGGAGAGTGGGTCTTCCTTGATTGTAGGGGTTGTTTCCTCTTATTTCTGCTATTTGTTATTCATGTTGGTTAGGACCTTCTTGTATTTAAAGAGGCTGAAGCCTGAGTAATAAGGGAGAGAATATTTTTCCTGTCACTTTCATACTTGTTTCTACGATAAAACTTTGAGGCTTTGACTGGGACCAATCATTTGGTATCAGAGCCAATCAACAATGGCTTCCAACAAGGAAAGAATTGAGCAATTAGAGGCTGGAATTGGCTCAATCCACGACAATGTCAGCCGCATTGAGATGGGTATGGCCGATAAGTTCCAACAACTGGAAACCACACTACACCGCGTGATGGAAACTGTCTCAATCTCCAGGGAGGAAGTCGTCGGATCTACCGGAGGGCGGCGCCGCGACAGCCATCACTCAGGAAGGGCAGAAAACAGTACACCCATGTTTCAATCCAAAGTTGCCAAACTAGAATTCCCACGATTTGCAGCAGGGGATCCAACTATGTGGCTTACCAAAGTCAAACAATTCTTTGATTACCAAGAAACACCTGGAACACAAAAGGTGCAGTACGCTGCATACCACTTGGAGGATGAAGCTAATGAGTGGTGGCAAGCCACCAAGCGGGCTTATGCAGAGGAGGAGGCCGAGATAACCTGGGAAGTCTTTGAGGAGGAATTGTGGGCCCGCTTTGGACCTACTGAGTGTGAAGACTTTGATGAGGCCCTATCTAAGATCAAACAGGCCGAGACTTTCCGAGACTACCAGCTGGAATTTGAGAGGCTTGTCAACAAGGTTCAGGGATGGACTCAAAAGGCTTTGGTGGGCACGTTTATGGGTGGGTTACATCCGTCCATTGCTGATGGAATACGAATGTTTCGACCTAAATCACTAAAAGAAGCCATTAGCCTAGCTCGCATGAAGGATGAACAGCTACAACGCCAAAGGCGAACCCAACCCAACACTCCCCAGATACAAAGAAACACACAACAGAATTCAAAGGGATCACTGACAACCAAGCGACTCAGTTGGGAGGAAATACGCAAGAAGCGAAGTCTTGGCCTTTGTTTCAGTTGTGATGAGCGCTACACCCCTGGACATAAATGCTGCCAGCCGCAGCTACTCCTCATGGAAGGCGAGTCGGGGTGGGAAGCCAGTGAAATGGAAGAACCTTTAGTGGAACAAGAACCTGAAATCTCCCTCTATGCTTTGGCGGGTTGGAGTGAAAGCCGAACCATGCGGATTTATGCGCAAATTGGGCAACATCAGCTTGTGGCGTTGATAGATAGTGGTTCTACTCATAACTTTATCAGTGAGAAAATGGCCACCATGTTACAACTCCCGGTTGGTCCCACCCGGCCTTTTCCGGTACACGTCGCCAACGGAACACCAATGCAGTGCCGATGGAAATACGAGACAGTATGTGTATCACTCGGGGGAGTTTTTTTTTCCTTAACTCTTTTCGCTTTACCACTAACCAGTTTGGATTTAGTGTTGGGAGTACAATGGCTTGAGTTGTTAGGTCCGGTGGTTTGCGATTGGAGAAATCTCACCATGGAATTTGAGTGGAGGAGCCAAAATTGTGTGTTGCAGGGACTCAGGACAACACCCATCCAACCTGTAGATTTTCAATGCCTCTCTAAGGAAGCTCGCCAGGGACATGCTCTATTTGCCATATATGCTACAGAAGAGGGCAATTCAACGCCTGTACAGCAAGAACTCAAAGAATTAATCGAGGCATTCGATGATATTTTTCAGGCACCCTCACAGCTGCCTCCTCAAAGAGATATTGAGCACCAAATCACTCTGAAAGAGGGCACCGACCCAATCAACGTCCGACCCTATCGCTATGCCTACTTCCAGAAGGACGAGATTGAGCGGCAAGTGAGTGACATGTTGAATTCGGGGTTGATTCGCCCCAGTTCCAGTCCATTCTCTTCACCAGTGCTCTTGGTAAAAAAGAAAGACGGATCCTGGCGGTTCTGCACAGATTATAGAGCCTTGAACGCGGCAACAATAAAAGACAGATTTCCAATTCCTATAGTAGAAGACATGCTGGATGAACTTCATGGAGCTGCCTATTTTACTAAACTCGATCTCACTGCCGGTTACCATCAAGTGCGACTTCATCCACCTGACATTACAAGACGGCATTCAGAACACACAACGGACACTATGAATATTTAGTGATGCCGTTTAGGCTATGCAACGCCCCGTCCACATTTCAAGCCTTGATGAACTCAGTCTTCCGACCTTTTCTTCGTAAGTTTGTGCTGGTATTTTTTGACGATATACTGGTTTACAGCTCATCTTGGCAGGAGCACCTACAACATGTGAAGACAATATTTAAGCTGCTGCGGCAACACCAACTCTTTGTCAAATTTAAAAAATGCGAGTTTGGGAAACACGAGCTCGAATACTTAGGCCATATCATCTCTGCTGACGGTGTGAAAGTAGACCAATCGAAGATCCAAGCAATGTTGGATTGGCCACGACCGATAACAGTCACCGAGCTCTGGGCATTCTTAGGACTTACTGGATATTACCGTAAGTTCGTTCACAATTATGGCATTATAGCTCGTGCACTCACTAATCTCCTTAAAAAAGGAAAATTTCAGTGGGATGAAGCTGCAAAGAAAGCATTCGAGAATCTTAAGGCGGCCATGACCACTACTCCTACACTGGCCTTACCCGACTTCAGTTCGCCATTTGTCATTCAAACCGACGCTTCGGGTGATGGAATTGGTGCTGTCTTATCTCAGAATGGGCGCCCAATCGCATTCATGAGCCGTGCCCTGGGAGTTTCCAAACAATCCTTGTCAACCTATGCTCGTGAGATGTTGGCAATCATTGTGGCGATACAAACTTGGAGACCTTACCTCCTTGGCAGGAGGTTCACCATTCAAACTGACCAGCGGAGCTTGAAATACCTCTTGGAACAACGAATTCTAACTCCTGAGCAGCAGAAATGGATGTCCAAGTTGGTGGGCTACGATTATGAGATCGTATACAAACCGGGGAAAACCAACCAAGCAGCTGATGCGCTTTCCCGGAACATGACCAGTCCATGTTTAAATGTTTTTTTTGTTCCTCAGGTATAAGTTTGGGATGAGATTCGGCGTGAAGCAAACTCTAACCCATACATGCAACGTATTGGGCAGCTAGCCACAAAACAGCCAAGACAACCTTACCAATGGAGGAATGGACTGGTCTGCTACAACAAATATCATTGTGGTGCCACCAGGTTCGCCTCTAATTCACCGTCTCCTGCGTGAATTTCATGACACTCCAATGGGTGGACACTCTGGGATCTTGCGGACCTATAAACGACTCTCCCAGCAATTTTATTGGCCCTCTATGCGCCGTTCAGTCCATCAGTACGTGGCGGCTTGCGATGTGTGCCAAAAAGCCAAAGCAGAAACTATGTCTCCGGCAGGTCTCTTACAGCCCTTACCCATTCATTGTCAAGTTTGGGATGATATCACAATGGACTTCATCGACGGCCTACCTCGATCGGATGGGAAGACTTCAATCATGGTTGTTGTTGATAGGCTAAGTAAGTCCGCTCATTTCATCGCAATAGCTCACCCTTACACTGCCAAAACCCTTGCTAACAAGTTTGTGGAAGGGGTGGTCAAGTTGCATGGTATGCCACGCTCTATTATTAGCGACCGAGATCCTGTGTTTATTAGTAATTTTTGGCAAGAGTTTCTCAAATTGTCAGGCACCAAGCTACGCATGACATCCGCCTATCATCCCCAAAGCGATGGCCAAACCGAGGTCGTGAATCGTTGCATTGAACAATACCTTCGCTGCTTTGTGCACCACAAGCCTCGTCATTGGAATTCTCTTCTTCCATGGGCCGAATATTGGTACAATACCACCTACCATTCCTCTACTGGAATGACTCCATTCCAAGCCCTGTATGGCCGTCCTCCGCCAGCCATTCCTAGTTATGAAATTGGCTCATGCCCCATCGAAGAGCTTGATGATCAAATGACAGCACGGGATGAGCTGCTTCAGGAACTTAAGGCGCATTTACATGCAGAAAATAATCGCATGAAGCAAGCAGCTGATAAAAAACGGCGTGAAGTCAATTTTGAGGTTGGCGATTGGGTCTATCTTCGCCTACAGCCTTATCGGCAACAGTCGGTCTTCCGTCGAACTTCACACAAATTATCCAATCGTTATTACGGGCCTTACCAGATTGAAGAGCGCATTGGACCGGTAGCTTATAAATTGAAGCTCTCGCCAGGATCTCGGATACACCCGGTGTTCCATGTGTCGTTGCTTCAGAAAAAAATAGGGGAGGTTGCTATTGCCAATGACGAACTTCCACCACTGACAGAAGAAGGCGTGATTCGCTTACAACCACGAAAAGTGTTGTCTACTAGATGGGTTAATAAGGGCTCAACCTCCGCTTCCGAGAGTTTGGTGTTGTGGGAAGGCTTACCAGAAGAAGAAGCCACTTGGGAAGACTCCCAGCAGCTCCTGCGCAGCTTTCCTAATCTGAACCTTGAGGACAAGGTTCTCATTGAGAGGGGGAGTATTGATGAGAATCAAGTTGGCACAAGAAGTTCCAGACCAAGGCGGGAAAGGCATCCAAATCCAAAATATGCTGCATAGGCTTCGGTTGAAGAAGTCAATAACTTTATTGATTAATTGTTGTTTTTATTTTCGTTCCAGTCGTGGCTAAAATAATGGGAGAGTGGGTCTTCCTTGATTGTAGGGGTTGTTTCCTCTTATTTCTGCTATTTGTTATTCATGTTGGTTAGGACCTTCTTGTATTTAAAGAGGCTGAAGCCTGAGTAATAAGGGAGAGAATATTTTTCCTGTCACTTTCATACTTGTTTCTAAGATAAAACTTTGAGGCTTTGACTGGGACCAATCAGGGAGCAAGATGAAGTTGTTGGCGAAAGAGGCGCCAATTCAGGCCATAGAACTTGGCGGTAATGTTCTGCTGATTGCAACTGATAACTTTATGAGTGAGCGGTAAGGGAAGACGGTTGACAAAGACCGCGCTGTTTTGGACTAGGGCTTGGTGGATAAAAGATTTGATGGAGATGAAGATGGTCGGGTGAGAGCCTATTCAGAGGGTGATGATCAGTCCATACTTAGCATGTAGATCTGGAATGATGGATTCAAGTTCCGAGAATGATTTCCGAAGTCACAGAAAGTTTCCAATGAATGGAGCTGCAATGGGTCCCAGAGGAAGCCTTTTGATCAATGCAAGTGACCGGTGAATCATCAACTTCTTGCAGTGGTGGTATATTTGGATGCACTTGTAAGGAAGTTGGAATTCTATTATGAGTTGTATCCACTAGCTTTATGAGAGATGCTGACAGTAATGAGAATGCTGGAAGGTTGTTTCTTGACAATGCATGTTGTGGAGGAGATTCAAACCCAAAAGATTGTGACAGTCCTGGAGGATCGTTGCCTTTGATCGGTGGATTTGGGTAGTGAATGGTCCGCTCATCATGGGTATTCAAGCATGGGATTCCCATAATGCAACAAAACTTGGGTTTGTATTTATTAGTTGAGAATACCCTATGAGAAAGATAACTCAAAGTGGAGAAACACTCTTTCTATTCATCTGCATCTCAATAGAAACTATTTTAGTTGCATCATTTGCTAGTTGCTCATCCATATTTGAAGACGATCATTTTCTGAGAATGGATTTGACTGCATGGAGATCGTACTCAAGCTAACTCAGATTGTAATTGACAGCGAGCTTCCTTCGAACAGGTTGAAACCTTGTAAAAAAGAAACACCTCCTCAAAAAACGAAGAATCTCCCGTTTTCAGAAATGGGAATCATCCTTTGGACAGAGTCTCAGTGGGCCAGATGTGTCTAAATGGGCCTAGGGTGCCTAAGTGAGCCTAAGTCTAAATTAATGCTTTCAAGAGTCCCAATGGAGTTAGATAAATCCCTCAACTAAAGTCCCCAAAGTGACTTAGAAAAGATAGGCTAGATGAGTAGTAATGGGCAACCAGGGAAATGCTGTAAAGTATTGAACAAATTCCAAATAAGACATGTGCTAGGAGAAAAAAATGGAGGGTCTACACTCTCGTAGATCTGTGACCTATCAGACTTCAGATGGCGGGAGCCAATCAAGACAGATCGAGATAGATGGGATCAAAGTAGAAGGTGCTCTTACAATAAGGATCATGGTCACAACACTAAACAATGCAAAAGTTTGCATTAGTTCATGGAGAAACTCATCAAGGTCGGGCCCATTAAGCAGTACATTCGCACAAAAAGCATGTAAGAGAGGCGACATCAAAGACAACCGCCCAAGCCCTTGCATTTTCGATAGTCCCCAAGGTTGTCATTAACAATATACATGAAGGTCCAATAGATGACAAGCACAACTCTAGGCGAAAAAGGCAAAGGTTTTTTGTGTGGCTTCTATAAGAGAACATATTAGCTCCGTCTAGTGTACCTTCATAGAAGGAAGTGTGCGTCCAGTCGACAAACGATCACTTTCCCTCCTATAGATTTCAATCAAGTGTCGCAACCGCATAAAGATGCCTTGATCCTAACGTTGGGAGTGAATGGATTTGATGTGTGGAGAATCCTAATTTATCCAGGCAATTCAATTGATCTCTTGTAAATGTTGGCCTATAGTCAAATGGGCTACTCGCCATCTGCCCTATAGAATCTAAGACGTTTGCTATCCAGATTCAATGGAGTTACAACAACCTCCCTAAGCGATGTTGTGTTGCTCGTCCAAGCCAGCCTTAGTCGATGTGACCCATCATTGAAGCACCAAATGACATGCATCTCTTGAAGCTCAAAAACTTGAAAAAGTAGACAATCCGTCCTACCTCAACCTGTCAGCAACCAGACCGGATAGAAGCAAATGGATTAGGGAGCATTATAGGAAGCTTCTCTCCACGTATCCTTCATAGGCTTAAGAACCTTTGGCCATCCAAAGTAAGCGGACAATCCATCTGGGAGCAACCTATCTAGACCAAGACAAGCTCCGTCCGGTGCAAGAGGAAAGATAAATTTCCTTCTTCCATAATGCTAGATGGAATTGATAAACCAAGTCAATTGGGGACTTCTAGATGGATAAACCAAGCCAATCGAAAATTCTAGGCATTGAGCGGATGATTAACTGCCACCAATTCCTAAGTGATAATCAAAACAACATTTACACCTGAAAATCAATGTCCCTTAGTCTTTATACGTAATCAGTGACATTGGCAAATGTAAATGCACAATCAACGACATGGTCCGAAATTCTTACACGACAAACAACAAATGGCGCCAATCAACAACTCTTATATGGTATGATTGCCCAATCCGTGTTGAGAAAATGGTGTTGATTACTTATTAAGGCATAATATTCGTCACGATGACATTCATCAACATAGGAAAGACATGAATGCACAATCAACGTTGCGATGATGGTGTCATACGTTAGATAAAAACCCTTCCAGAAGCTTAAAAAAGGTACACGCACACATAACCATTAAAAAAATTGGATTCACTCTCGCTAGATTCTTAATTGAGCTTCGGAGGGTTGTGCCCAGACCACCTGTCTGGACTTCCTTTTGTGTAGAGAAGCAATTTGATTTACTCTGGTGAAGCTAGATGGGTCTGCATCTAGTTGGCACAACACCAATAGAGTTGATATAATAAATATGAAAATTACCGACTGCAATTCTGCTTGATGTTGAGAAAGCACAAGAGAAATTAAAGCAATGATAAATTACTAAAGCAAAAGAGACTAATGATCCTAAAACCAAATTTGGGAGATTTCCAGCACATATTCAACACTTAGACAACTCAATCATACTTAAAACCAAAACTTATTGAAGTTTTTACCTGGAGATTTAGAGAAGATGGTCCACAACATCATTCTTAAGGTAATCAATCCAATCTTTATGGAAAGCTTCCCAGAGTTGATCGTTGAAGAAATTGACTACATGAGGATTGATTAGGAAAAATATGGAGTGAGAAATTGGTGAATTGAGTGTATTCATTCTAAGGTTTCAGAAGCACTACCACAATTGTACTTGCTAGAGCTGTCACCTCCCATTTCCTAATCTTCTTTCCCTTACACTGTTGCACTCTTCCAATGGCTAGACTTCCCAATTCTATTATTAAAATGAGATGTTAAAAAATATGGAAATGAGAAAGTTCTGTACGCCCCAATCAACTCACTTTTGAATAAAACTACCCAAAGGCAAAATTTGATAAAATTGCTTAAGGTATTTGATAGAATTTTCGAGTGAGCAGATGATTCTCATCTAATCTATAGAGTTCTCAAATTTTAAATGAATCTAAAATTAGATGGTATTGTAGGGTAGTTTCCAAGACTTTTTCTATAGTTAAAATTGTAGAAGGTTGTTCAAAGTATTAGCGCAACCCAACATCTTGGCGTGAATTGTAGGACTCAAAGGAGTGATAAGGTTGAGCATAACTATGAAAGTGACAAGGTTGAAAACTCCCACAATTCATGCTACAATAGTGGAGAGACATTGAAAGATGAAGAAGTATCAATGGAAACAACTTCAACCCGAAATGGTAGTTTAACTAGTTAAGGAAATCTGAACAAATTGATTGAGAAAATCCCGGATTCAAAATAGAGCATATCTTGGAGTATTCTCACAAAGCATATCTCGGATCATATCTTGGAATGTTGATGCAGCATATCTCAAAAACAAAATAAATCAAATCACTCTCAGATAGTCTTGGATTTTTTGCTACCAATTATACAGACTTTATGTAATATGTTTTTAGATTAAATGTAATTTTGTTATCCCAACTTTTTGTGTTTAATTAGAGGACGTGGTCCTCTGTATGTTGCATTCTGGAATAAAAAAAAGAGTTACATCTCCAGTCGTGTTCATGTATACAAAAGTAGACTTATTCTTTTCTTTCTTTCTTATGTTTTCAAATTTTCTTCTTGGTATCAGAGCCACTGTGATAACGGCACAACTCAGTATCTTACCTTTAAATAACCATGAATTCCCTCTCACTCAATGTTGGAAATTTTATTACTCTCAAACTCAACCCCATAAATTATCCATTATGGCTTGAACAAGCCTTGGCCTTTGTAGAAAGCTAAGAATTGCTCGGTCAGCTTACTAATGAAGATCCTACTCCACCTCAATACACCATACCAGA